>NW_016827994.1:0-2547 GCF_001698545.2 Rhinopithecus bieti
ATAATCTCCTGGTGTGCCATTTGCTAAGACCCTTGGTAAAGCACAGTATTAGGCTGGGAGTTTCCCGATTTTCCAGGTGTTGTGTGTCTCAATTTCCTTTGGCTAAGAAAGGGAATTCCCTTCTTCCTTGCACTTCCCATGTGAGGTGATGGCTTGCCCTGCTTTAGCTCTCGCTGGTCTGGATACACCCTGCCTACCAGCACCAACTGTCTGACACGCCCCAGTGAGATGAACCCGGTACCTCAGTTGAAAATGCAGAAATCACCTGTCTTCTGTGTCACTCACACTGGGAGCTGGATGCTGGAGCTGTTCCTATTCAACCATCTTGGGCATGCCCCCAAAGAACTTAATTGATTAGGACTCAGCTAAGTTGAAATACAAATGAAGTTATACATTCATAAGTACACTGGCTCTTTTGAAGCTATCCAAGACAAGATAAACTACATTTTAGGAAAGTACAAAAGGTTTTAACAATAAATGAATTATTCATGTTTTATTGGGATGTGCTGTGCAGAGGTCTGGCAACCTACTCTTTTCCAGTCAAAAACGACTTTTGATTGATGAAGTGCTGTCTGCATTATCTTGATCCTTTCATCATTTTCATAACAGTCACTGAGTGGGACCAGTACATTTATAAGAAATAGCAATAGGAAAAATCTAGAATATCTGAAATCTGGGGAGGAGCATCAATAAAGTCATAAGTTGCCTTGCAGAAAGCAACTGTGGCTTTAGCCCCCTTGACCACTATTTTCCTTTCCAAAGAAATAAAATGCTGTTTATATCAAAATATCATCCCTCTCCTTTTATTCCCACTCTCAATCCCACCCAGAAAAGAATAAAGAAATTGCTTAAGATAGTTTCCCTGCATTGTAAATATTCTTTTTATTTTCTACTTTTATTTTTTAAATTTTTATGGGTAAATTAGGTGTATATATTTATGAAGTACATGAGATGTTTTGATACAGGCAAGCAATGTGAAATAAGCACATCATGGAGAAGAAGGTATTCATCCCCTTATTGAGGACCGCACTGAGGGTGGTGGAGAATGAACAGACACAAGAGACAAAGACAAACAGAGAACATGGCGGCCGCACGGAGAGCCTCCGCCTCGCTTTATTTATACTCCATAAACCCCATGTCAGCAGAAATAACACAATGCAAAACAAACTTTCTGTACCAGGACGTAACCTCTTGCCTAGTTCCTTGTCTCTAGGTTTTTCTTTATTTGTCTGCCTTCTTGGCACCTACTGAAGTTCATTAAAAGTGCAACTGGGGAAAATGTCCTTGAGCCTTATCTATCCTCAGCATATTGTTTTCAAGGGCCCCTGCATCCCCTCAAGCATTTATCCTTTGAGTTACAAACAATCATGCTAGTACCTAAGATGCAAGACAAAGTCCCCTCTACTTTTCCCTCTGCTTTTCTCAAGCTGAAGGAGTCTTGCCCCATAGCCACTACAACTGATAGTGTGCTGAGTCTCACCTGAAGCCAGGAAGTATCAGAGGCTCACCCAAAGCCCGTGGGGCAGTATCTGGGTATCCCTGCCGGTTATTCAGGGCCAAAGGGCTCTTTGGTTAGCAGGTCATAAATGCTGCCTGGACTGGGTGCTTTCCTTCAAGACAGCAGGTTCTTTTCTGCCCCAGGGTGTGTCTAGTAATGTTTTCTGGGAGCTACAACCTGTAACAGGGGCCTCACCAAATCTGACTTATTGTGCTGTGGCTGAGATGGTAACCAAGATCCAACACACAGTGCTCCCCACTCTTCCCTCTTCTCTCCTCAGGTGGATGGAAGGGGTCTCTTTTGGAGCTGTGAGCTATGCAGCCTGGCATTAGGGCAGTGGTTATGCCAGCACTCCCTTGGCTGCCCCATCTGGTGTCTCAGTATATTGTGTGTTCCCCTAGTCCAGTGTCTCTCAGCCTAGTTCAGCACTAGGACTCACCTAAGATTTGCAGTCCTTATGGCCTAGACTACCTTTCAAGTTTACTCAGAGACACAAAACGCCATAACTCTAGGTGATGAGGTTTGTGGAAATTCAAGTTGAGACCACTAGGACTGGTAATTACCCTAAGGCCAGTGCTGGTTTAAATGAACCCTCTGTGAGCAGGAGTCATCTGAGTTTGATCCAGTTTTCCTTTCTGCTGTAACTGGACATCATAAAGTTCAATACCTCACAATTGCTGTTCTCTCCCTCCCCCAGGGCCAAGAAATACTCTCCACACCACCAAGAACCCCTTCTCAGGGTGGGGGTGGAATAGCATCTGCAATTTAGGTCTGTTCTTTTTTTAAAAAAATATCTATTCAGTGCCTCTTTCAGCGATATAAAGTTAAAACCAAGTACTCTGAGTGTTCACCTGATTTTTGGTTCTTTTGAAGGTGTTTATTCTGTGCAGATAGTTGTTAAATTGGTGACCTTACTGGGGGGACAATTGTTGGAGACTTGTATTCTGCCACCATGCACCGCCCAGAGGTTCTTAATGTTTGTTTGTTTTAGCTTTACTAGAAATTCCCCTTTATGTAATGCATTAATTTTTTTTTTTTTTTTTTTTTTT
>NW_016827994.1:3309-9943 GCF_001698545.2 Rhinopithecus bieti
TTCAGGTTCAGGCCAGGCACGGTGACTCATGCCTGTAATCCCAGCACTTTGGGAAGCCGAGGTGGGTGGATCACGAGGTCAGGAGATCGAGATCATCCTGGCTAACACGATGAAACCCCGTCTCCACTAAAAATACAAAAAGTTAGCCAGGCGTGGTGGCAGGCACCTGTAATCCCAGCTAGTCTGGAGGTTGAGGCAGGAGAATGGTGTGAACCTGGCAGGCGGAGGTTGCAATGAGCCGAGATCATGCCACTGCACTCCAGCTTGGGTGACAGAGCAAGGCTCCATCTCAAAAAAGAAAAAAAGAAAAAAAAAAAGAAAAAAGAAATTATTCAGGTTCAGTTGTGGAAGAAAAGAAAGAACTGTTAATGGCAGACACAGTTTCAGAGAACAGATTTCAGAGCAAATTCCCAGAAAAACGCAGCCTACCTATAGTTGGTCGCCTGCCCTTCCTACTGCCTTTCTACTTTTATTTTAATTTGTCCTACTGCATGAATTAGGGATTGGGATATATATTTTGGAAATGAATGTAACTCTGGGAGAATTACACTTTGATATGAATTAATTCCATAATATACATTGCTCCTGATTAACTATCTAAGATCAACTGCTCTGTTTTATTGGGATAATAAAAGTAATAAAAGTACTTAATTTTGGCGCAATGCTGAAGGGGGAACTTCATGGCCACACAAAAGTGAAGAACTTCTAAAAGGAGGAACAATAATAAATGTTTTAAGAGGATATGAAGCAACTGTTCTTTTCCCTTTTTTCACCATTTCCCAATCAAATACCACATGATCCTTTACTTCCTACAACTCAAAATTTCATAAAATATGTTTAATATAGCCGTATTGTTAGCTAAGTAATTATCTGCCATTTAGCCAAGTAAATTGATAATCACTGACAGAATTGTCTATTAATTCACGGTCATAAGTAATTATCATAGTTGTTAAAATACTCACAGTC
The DNA here is from genome assembly GCF_001698545.2 of Rhinopithecus bieti. NCBI lineage: Eukaryota > Metazoa > Chordata > Mammalia > Primates > Cercopithecidae > Rhinopithecus > Rhinopithecus bieti. The sequence goes on from NW_016827994.1 coordinate 4,276, forward strand.
TGCATGTCCAGTACTTTCTCTCCCTATAAGCATTTACATGGAACCCAAGTCAGAAAGTTGGCAGGAGACAGAGAGCAAATGTGAAGGAGGAACTGTCAAACACTTAAAAAACCATCAGATCTCATGTGAACTCCTTCACTATCACAAGAACATCATGGGGGAAACCGCCCCCATGATCCAGTCACCACCTGCCTGATCCCTCCCTCAATATCTGGAGATTACAATTTGCGAAGAGATTTGGATGGGGACATTACTGAAAATGGAATAAAAACAAGCATTTGAAGGGAGCTAAACAATTCTCTAATTCAATCCTTTCTGATACCACTCAAATGTTTCGACCCTTATTTCTGTATTTCTCTCCTGAAAAGAAGTCTCTGTCTGTACTCTCAAATAGATTTTTATATGATTAAACAAGAATTCAAATAGCTAATTGCTGCTTTTCATCAGGTTTTCCTAACTTGTTTTGGGTATAGGTGCATTTTATGTATTTTATGTTCAGCTGAATGGTGAAATTAAACTTCAGCTCAGCTTCAATGCAAAATGAACTTCATATGATGTGCCCTATCCTGTGCTAAGTGCTACAACAGACCTAAAGCCATTGTATCAGAAAGGGTTAGTTCACCATTTAGTCACAATCCCTACTGCCTATGTCAAATCTTAGTAGCTCCTTGGGTATGATTCCTGCTGGCCCTTCCTTGGACATGCCATATAAGTTGTAGTTTACAGTACATTTTTGGTAGCTTGTGACAATCCAGTGCTGTGGAATGGAAGAATTCATTGTCACCATCAGGAGAGAAGCAGACTTAATGGGTCAGTTTCTCCAGCTAGCAGAGGACAATGTGAAATCAAAGCCATTTCAAAGCCTAAGAAAATTGAACTTTTTTTTTCAACTTGACAGTTTCTGAACTCAGACCTGGTTTATATGAAATTAAAGCCAATGGATGTCTTCACTTAAAAAGTAAGTTTGAGATTTCCAATTAATCTATTGACTGGGTGAGCAAAACTAGGATAAATCCTATCTATCATAGGATAGCCCATTGGTTGTAGCTATAAACATTCTAGGACTGTACTCAAGGAGGTGTTTGGTTATCCAAAGAAATATTAAGACATCAAGCAACCAAATTAGTGCCTCAATTGAAGGCTGAGGTTTAGTTTTGGGATATACAGGGTCAATTGGAATGACAACCTGGGATATGGATTGATTCAATGCTTTCCTGAGGGATGAGTTTCAGGAAGTAACTCATTCTGGGTTTAGACTCCCCAGGTGAAAGTATCCACAAGCTTCTAAATTGAGGACTAACTGAATTTCTAATTCAAAACCCTCTACCAAAAGAACCACTATTTCTAATAACCCAACTATCTCTCCATACTGGCATATGCTTCCTCAAGTGACAATCAACTGACAGTCAGTTCATGCCATTTAACCCTGCTATCTACAACTATATTTATCTCTTTTATTCGACAAACTCTCAATTATAGAGTCAATACATGCTGCCTATTTCCATTTCTTCTCCACTTTTCTTCTTCTTCTTTTTTTTCAACAGATGACTTCTACCCTTGCCATTCCATTGAAATAGGCTTCTCTAAGGTTGCTAGATATTTTATATATGTATTTTAACTCTTTGCCTCTGTTTTTCTTTTTTTTCATTCTTATCACTGCACTATCCTTTTCCTTTACCTATCTCTGACTAATTTTTTCTGTCTCCTTCACTATTACTCTCCGTTCACCTTCTTAACTATTGGAGACCTGCAATCCTAATCTTTTGTTTGTTTGTTTTCACTCTCTGAGAAACTTAAGCCATTATAATGGCTTTGATTATCAGTTTTATGCAACTGATTCTCATATCTTGATCTTCCTTTTTGATAATTCTCCCCAATTCCAATCTCATTAATGTAGCTAACGAGTAGTTCTATTTCTACCTTTTGATGTCAGCTTCACAAAGAGATTCACATAGAACCTGGATGAGAGAATAGAGAATCAAGGGAAGTACAATTGATACAATCTTTCAAGTAATGGGGAACCTAGGAGTTAAAACATATAATTTCTAAGTTGCGTATCAAACTGTGTTATTATTCTTGTACTTATCCTTAAATGAACTTGAGTATTTTAATAAGGCTTCACTTTCTTTCAGTTTCTCTGTGAAAATAAATCTATTCACATGCTGAGTCAGCCAACGGTGGTTTCTTGTAGACTATATATACAGAGATAGATGATTATATAAAGTATACTATCTATATAGTATACTATCTATATAGTATACTATCTATACAGATACTATGTATCTATATAGATAGATAGTCTATATATAGTCTACAATCACGGGAGGTGATTAGATCATGGGGGTGGTTTTCCCTTATGTTGTTCTCTTGACAGTGAGGGAGTTCTCTCAAGATCTGACGGTTTGAACGTGGCGGTTTCTCTTGTGATCTCTCTTTCTCCTCAGGCTTTGTGAAGAAGGTTCTTGCTTCTCCTTTGCCTTCTGTCATGATTGTGTTTCCTGAGGCCTCTCCATACTTGTGCAATTGTGAGTCAACTAAACCTCTTTCCTTTATAAATTACCCAGTCTCAGGTAGTATCTTTAAAGCAGCATGAAAACGGACTAATATAGAGAATTCATGTCATGAGTGCGGCATTGCTATAAAGGTAACCTGAAAATGTGGAAGTGACTTTGGAACTGGATAACAGGCAGAGGTTGGAACAACTTGGATGGTTCAGAAAAAGACAGGAAGATGTAGGAAACTGTGGAACTTCTTAGAGTCTTGTTGAATGGTTTTGACCAAAATGCTGATAGTCATATGGACAATGAAGTCCAGGCTGAGGTGGTCTCAGATGGAGATAAATAACTTATTGGGAACTGGAGTAAAGGTCACTCATGCTATACTTTAGCAAAAAGTCTAGTGGTATTTTGCCCCTGCCTTAGAGATCTGTGAAACTTTGAACTTGAGAGAGATAATTTAGGGTATCTGGAAGAAGAAATTTCTAGATAGCAAAGCATTTGAGAGGTGATCTGGCCTTTTGTGAACATGTACAGTCATATGTATTAACAGAGATGATTTTAATTTGAAAATTATGTTTAAAAAGGAAGCAGAACATGACAGTGAAAAATCTGTAGCCTGACCATGTGGTAGAAAACAAAAACCCATTTTCTGGGGAGAAATTCAAGTCTGCTGCAGAAATTTGCATAAGTAACGAGAAGCTGAATGTTTAGTAGCCAATACAATGAATAAAATATCTCCAGAGCATTTCAGAGATATTCAGGGCAGCTCCTCTGTATTAGTCTATTTTCACACTGTTATAAAGATACTACCTGAGACTGGGAAATTCATAAAGAAAAGAGGTTTAATTGACTCACAGTTCCTCATGGCAAGGGAGGCCTCAGGAAACTTACAATCATGGCAGAAGGGGAGGCAAGGCATGTCTTACGTGGTGGCAGAAGAGAGAGAGCGAATGTGAAGGAGGAACTATCAAACACTTATAAAACCATCAGATGTCATGAGAACTCCTTCACTATCACAACAACAGCATGGGGGAACCACCCCCATGATCCAATCATATTCCACCTGATCCCTCCCTCAATACCTATGATTAAAATTTGAGATGAGATTTGGATGGGGACATGGAGCTAAACCATAGCACTCTCCCATCACAGACCCAAAGGCCTACGGGGAAAAATGGTTTTGTAGGCTGGGCCCAGGGCCCCGCTGCTCTGTGCAGCCTTAGGACATTGTGCCCTGTGTCCCAGCTGCTCCAGCTCCAGCCACTGTTAAAGGGGGTCCATAAACAGCTCAGGCCATTGCTTCTGAAGTTGCAATCCCCAAGGCTTGGTAATTTCTGCATGGTGTTGAGCCTCTGGGTGTGCAGATGGCAAGAATGGAGGGTTGGGAATCTCTGCCTAGGAAATGTGGGATTGGAGCTCTCACACAGAGTCCCCACTGGCACAATACCTAGTGGAGCTGTGAGATGAGGGCTGCTGTCCTCTAGACCCCAGGATGGTAAATCCACTGAGAGATTTCACTGTGTGCCTGGAAAAACCACAGGCACTCAATGTCAGCCTGTGAAAATCGCCATGGGGACTGAACCCAGCAGAGCCACAGGGGCAGAACTGCCCAAGGCCTTGGGAGCCCACCCCTTGCATCAGCATACCCTGGATGTGAGACATGAAGTCAAAGGAGATTATTTTGGAGCTTTAAGATTTAATGAGTGCCTTTCCAGGTTTCAGACTTACATGGGGCCTGTGGCTCCTTTGTTTTGGCCAATTTCTCCCATTTGGAAAGGGATCATTTAACAAATGCCTGTATCCCCACTGTATCTTGGAAGCAACTAACTTGTTTTTGGTTTTGCAGGCTTATAAGCAGAAGGGATTTGCCTTGTCTCAAATGAGACTTTGGACTTAGGCTTTAGAGTTAATGCTGCAATGAGTTAAGGTTTTGGGGGACTGTTGGGAAGGCATGATTGGTTTTGGAATATGAAAAGGACATGAGATTTTAGAGGGGCCAGGGATGGAATAATATTGTTTGGTTCTGTGTCCCCACCCAAATCTCATCTTGAATTGTAACCCCCATTATCCCCATGTCAGAGGGACTTGGTGGGAGGTGATTGGATCATGGAGGCAGTTTCCTTCATACCCTTCCGGTGATACTAAGGGAGTTCTCATGAGATCGGATGATTTAAAAGTGGTGGTTTTCCCTGTGTGCTCTGTCTCTCCTGCCACCTTGTGAAGAAGGTACTTTCTTCCCCTTCACCTTCCACGATAATTGTTAAGTTTCCTGAGGTCGACCCAGCCACGTGGAACCCTGAGTCAATTAAACCTCTTTTCTTTTATTGAGATTATTTTAGGATATTTTATTTCCTGTTCATAAACAAGACATATCATTAAATTTATTTATATTTATCCACAAACAAGGTATATGTTTAAATTTACTTATATTGATTAAATTATTTTTATGTTTTAGTAGGACTTAAACTTTTCTTCCTTGTGCATTTGTTATTTTCCTAGAAGTTTTATCTTTTGCTTTTAATTGCCTACATAACTATGTGTGCATTCTTTTCTCATTCCTTACTTTGCATATTTGATATTTTATATAATATACTTACCTAGGCTAGTGAGAGCATTATACATTTTACTGGAATTTTCACAGAACTACATATTATAGTATTTATTGTTTTTTTCTGCTCTCTAAATCATATGTTTATGATTTAATCTTTTCTAATTATTTCTGTTTTCCTTGGATCTGTTTTGTCTTTTATTTGCTCTTTTGAGTTTGAGTCTAGGTAATACATTGTTATTCTTAATAGTTAATACAAAGAGCATTTATAAATATAAATTATTATGAGTATAGTTTATAAGTAGTATTTTTTCTTTTCCCCTTTGAGCAATAAGTTATTTAAAAATTTATTTATTATTTTCATAATCCAATTTTCTAGAATTTTTGTTTATTTTCATTTTTATTGCTTTGTGGTCAGAAAATGTGATCTGTATATTTTTTGTTTTAGGAAAATAGTCATAGTCTAATCAATCAGAAGGAAGTTGCACTTTTATTCTGTATGGTACAATGTTCAATATCTAATAAATAATCTTATTAGTGTTCTTATTTATATTATTTATTCTTGTTTAATTCTTTTTTTTATGAGACAGATTCTCACCATGTTGCCCAGGCTACAGTAAAG
>NW_016827994.1:10602-13432 GCF_001698545.2 Rhinopithecus bieti
TCTTTATATTACTTTCTATATTTTACCACATAGAGTATGTTGTGTATCTTGTCCAAGATCACACAGCACATGGTAGATTCAGGATTTCAATCCATGTCTTCCTAAATACAAATCCCACACTATTTCCAAAAGTCCAAAGAGCTTCATAATAATAACGACTTCTTAGAATTATAAGGAGGAACAAATAAAATTAGGTTTGCAAATGGCCTAGCACAGTGCCATGTTTGCTTCTTCTTTCTTCTCTTTTTTTACTATTGTGCCCTTCAATGACAATCCATAGTTTTAAGAGCCTCTCTAAGGTATAGCATGGTGAATAATGCCACCGCTTTTCAATTCTCTTTCTTGACCCCAGAGTTTTCAGCAATAGCCTATCACTTGACAAATACAGATGGGAAATTAGTTCATCCCTGAATTATAAATTTCCTTTTTTATTGCCATATTTCATCAATTCTGGAATGCACATTTTTTAGATTGTAATAGCTTTCATATTAGAATGGACCTTATAATTGGTGGTGTCTTACAACTACAATTGGAAGTGTTTTTCCTTTCTTTCTTAGTGGCACCTTGAATGATAGTGTGTTTTAGAATCAATGTCTGTTTAGATTCAATGAAATATGATATGTACAAGTCAATACATTATAGATATGTAACATGTTTTATGAAGTTTACCCCTCTCTAGAAGATATGATAAAATTAGATAAATAAAATTATGTGTGAAATCATTTTATTGGTGAGGAAACTGAGACCTAGAAAGGGTGATGTGCTTTTCTATGTTCATAAAATTTTATATGGCAGACGTAACCTTTAAAATTTCTTCTACACCACATTTTTTCCTTTGTTTGACCCCTGGAGAGGTTTCACCTTAATTATATTGTACTTTCTTCTTCCCCGAATACTGAGGAAATATACTAATTTATACTGATTCTATAGTCATGTATTTTGTAATTACTCTGAATTACAAATTCAGCATAGCTCTCAACACTCTGTGCTCCCTTTCTGGTTCTCACAATCAGAAGTGTCTCTGACTGTCTCTTCCGAGCATTGCTGAATTTAATTATTTCCTGTCCCTACTTACTGACTCTTCTTCATTCATTTCTCCCTATCTCATACCTGAATTCAGTCCACCATTTACCTTTATATTATTTCTGGTCAATTCTATTAGTATATGGATTTCTATTCTATCCCGAATGAATATTTACAAAGCTTTTTCATAAGGTACAAAGGGCATACAAAATTAACATAACTACAGACAGGAAGTCATTAATCACACTTTTATTTTTATTTTTATTTTTTTTTGCTTCTGACCTTTTCAATCTCCTTAGCACATATTCAAAACTCTCTGAACATAGTAGGTGCTCAGTAAACTCTTGTCAATAAGAAGCCAGGATCTACAGCTACTTTTCTCTCTCCCTGCTAAACTAATGACAGAAAGTAGTACCAAGCATAGTGTGCCTAGCACCCCTTAGGCATCCAATAAATGATAATTCCTTTCCTTCATTTTCTAAGCAACTTTATCTATATAACAATTTGTAGTTATAGACTCAGGAATAATATTGGCTTCCACCTTAGCGGTGCATATAAAAAGAGTCCTTGGTCAGTTACTTTATGTATACATCAAATTTATAACTTCCTGACTTATAGAATATTAGAATAAGTAGAGAATATGAATGATCATTTGGTCCAATGTCCTCACTGTATAGGTGCTTATATCTTGATCTAATTAGCCCAGTTTTCTTAATTCCAGTTATTCAGTGTTTAGAAATCCCACTTCTCCCAAACCACATGAAATTCTATGGTACTCAATTTCGTAACCTCTAAAACATGACTTTTCTGTTTTACAAACATTGACTGAATACCTGTGTCAGTGTGTTATAGAAGATAAAACAACAGGTTCTCACCTTAAGAAGAACTGTATAACTTTTGGCAAGGAAGATAACCTCTCAGAGTATCCGTTCCCTACTCTGAAAAATTAGTATAACAACACCCCTCTCTTGTGGTTGCTATGAGCTCACATTTATAAAACAAATCACAGGTTGCTAGCAATAAATGCTGATTTGCGCTCTACTCCTCTTCCCCCTAAACTCCAGGCTTTTCTGAGCTCTAGTTAACTGTTTAGGTTTTTTTTTTTTTTTTTTTTTTTGTCTCTCCTTATATGGTAGTCAAAGTCTCTAACAAGGACTGGTTTGGAGCACTGTCTTCTGTTTTCTATCAGGTAATTACAGAGGGGCTATTGTACTGTGGGAGAAAAGCCTTGAAGAAATGTTCACAAATGAGGTGTGCCAATATTAGTGTTAGAGTGATTGGGGAAGTGAGAGGTAAGGATGCAACTGGGAAATAATAGACTCCTTATAAGTAGCATTATTGTAGCCAAAACACTACTGCATTCAAAGTCACTTGTTTACTTATTCTTCTATTTGCCACTTCACAGGTTTAAAACAGCAGTTTTCAAATTGTGTTCTGAGAAGGCATGGGGGTCTCTGAAGTCTTTTCAGGGGATCTGCAGTGTCATTCCTTTTCCACATACATATCAGTGTGAGGCTGAATTTTCTTCATATACTTCAACCAAACAACTGATTGAATGCAACAGCTGATGTTAAAATCCAGCTGTCTATATAAAAAAGAGTTGCAAAAATATGAAAGAATATCATTCTTTCCACTTTTTTCAGTTTTGAAAGTATAGTCACATTTCATGAAAAAGTAATTTATATTAATGTAATAAGTTTATTTTTTAAGTGAATTAAGAAATAAATATCTTTTGAAAATTTCTCAGTTTAAATTTCTTTTTTTCTTTTTTTTTTTTTTTTTTACTTTAAGTTTTAGGGTACATGTG
>NW_016827994.1:15781-18272 GCF_001698545.2 Rhinopithecus bieti
TATTTTAATTTTTGTGAGTACATAGTAGATATATATATTTCTCAGGTACATTACACAATTTCATACAGGCATGCAATACAAAATAAGCACATCATGGCGAATGGGGTGTTCAGTCCCTCAAGCATTTATCCTTTGAGTTACAAACAATCCAGTTACACTCTTTAAGTTATTTAAAAATGTACAATTAAGTTATTATTGACTATAGTAACCCTCTTGTGATATCAATTACTAGGTCTTATTGATTATTTCTAAGTATCTTTTGTACCCATTAACCATCCCCATGTCCCCCTCACCCTTCCCTACTACCTTTCTCCAGTCTCTGGTAACCATCTTTCTACTGTCTATGTACATGAGTTCAATCGTTTTGATTTTTAGATCCCACAAATAAGTAAGAGCATTCTGTACCTGGCTTATTTTTGTAGCATAGTGACCTCCAGTTAAATTCATGTTGTTGCAAATGACAGTATCTCATTCTTTTTTATGAGTGAATAGTACTCCATTGTGTATAAGTACTATAATTTGTTTATTCATTAATACACACAACAAAGGAAACAATCCACAAAAGTGAAGAGACAGACCACAGAATGGGAGAAAATATTTTCAAACTACACATCTGACAAGGGATTAATAATCCGAATATATAAGGAGCTTAAACGACTCTATAGGAAAACATCTATAATCCAGTCAATAAATGGGCAAAAGATTTGAATATATATGTCTCAAAAGAAGACATACAAATGGCAAACAGGTACATCAAAAGGTGCTCAACATCATTGGTCATCAGAGAAATGCAAATCAAAACCACAATGTGATATCATCTCACCCCAGTTAACATCCTTATATTCAAAGACAGATAATAACAAATGCTGGTGAGAAAAGGGAACACTTGTACACTGTTGGTGAGAATGTAAATTAGTACAACCACTATGAAGAACAGTCTGGAGGTTCCTCAAAATCTAAAAATTGAGCTGCCATATGATCAAGCAATCCCACTGCTGGGTATATATACTCATAAGAAAGGAAATCAGTATATTGGAGAGATATCTGTACTTCCATGTTTGTTGTAGCACTGTTTACAACAGCCAAAATTTGGAAGCAACATATAATATGTAGATCAATTGGGGATGAGAAAGAAACATGTGCTAGGAGGATTCAGTAGTATCCATTTATGAGTTCAACAACGATTTATTACAAAACTATTATGTACTGGACTGTGTCTTGATATATGACTCCCATCCTCTATGCCCACCAAGTAATTACTGTTCATCATGTCATGATTATAATAAGAGAGAAAGGATTATTTTTATTATTATATTGGAATGCTATTATTTCCAAATGTTAGCTCTTCAATAAGCTGTGTAGATTGCCATGGAAAAAAATATGGCTAGATTTTTGTTTACTCAGTGCTCAGAATAAGAGGACAATGACTTTTTAAAATTATTTTAGATTTGGGCATACATGTGATGATTTGTTAGATATATAAATGTGTCATGGGAGTTTGTTATATACATTATTTTATCACCCAGGTACTAAGCCTAATTGTTATCTTTTCTGCTCCTCTCCATCCTCCCATTCTCCCCCTTCAAGTAGACCCAAGTGTTTGTGGTTTCCTTCTTTGTGTTTATAAGTTCTTAGCATTTAGGTCTCACTTATAAGTGAGAACATGCAGTATTTGGTTTTCTGTTCCTGAGGTAGTTTGCTAAGGATAATAGCCTCCAGCTCCATCCACATTCCCTAAAAAGACATGATCTCATTCTTTTTTATGAAGGACAATTATTTTGTTTTATATCTCATTTCTTGAATTTCAAAGTTGGGCTTCAGTTACAGAAAAACACCATATAGCCAGAGTTATTTAGAGTTAGAAGAGCTTCAACTTATTCAAATCTGAAATTCAGGAGCTGAGAGGTTAAGTGGTTTCCCCAAGATGACATAGCTAGTTTGTGGAAGACTGGGAACTAGAACCTCAGACACGGGCTTTTCCATTGAGCCACACTATTCTCTCTTTTTTTTAAAAGTGTTTGCTGTGAAGGAGACACAAATATTACATGTTATCTACTGTCTTGCTAGGACAAAAACATGAAATTAAAATCCATTCATGATGAGATCATGTCTCTGAAGGGTTCAGAATAATTATTTGGCATAGTCATTTGTATGGTGTATTAGTCCATTCTCATGGTGCTATAAGGACATACTTGAGACTGGGTAATTTATAAAGGAAAGAGGTTTAATTGACTCACAGTTCCACACGGCTGGGGAGGCCTCAGGAAACTTAAAATCATGGTGGAAGGGGAAGCAAACACGTCCTTCTTCACAAGCCAGCAAAAGAGAGAAGAATGAGTGCTCAGTGAAGGGCACTCATTTTATAAGGGGAAGCCCCTTATAAAACATCAGATCTCATGAGAACTCACTCACTATCACAAGAACAGCATGGCAGAAACCCCCCTCATGATTCAATTTATCTGCCCCTGGTCCCTCCCATGACACGTGGGGG
>NW_016827994.1:21658-23925 GCF_001698545.2 Rhinopithecus bieti
AGTGATATTTAGATTTATTTAGACTTTCATTACCTGGAACATCAATAGTGCAAAGGGGAAGGGTAGAAACTTGTATCCTTAAAATTTGCAAAAAATGAGAGTGAACATGATAGAAGTAGCTTCCTTAAACTATATTTTATAACTTGCTAACATCGTTATTTTTCAATACAATATATTGATGATATATATTACCATGTTCCAAAAATTTAATTTACATTTAACCATAGAATATTGACATGTAACAAGTGCTAGTTAGTAGTTGAGAACCTAAAAGGAAGAAGACAAGGGTGGGGACATAAAATTGAGCCTGGAAGGTGAGGCTGTGGAGAAATAGGAATGCTTTTACACTGTTGATGGGAATGTAAATTAGTTCAACCATTCTGGAAGACAGTATGGCTATTCCTCAAAGACCTAGAACCAGAAATAATATTTTACCCAGCAATCCTATTACCGGGTATGTACCCAAAAGAATATAAATCATTTCATTATAAAGATACAAGCACACATGTATGTTCATTGTAGCACTATTCACAATAGCAAAGGCATAGAATCAACCCAAATGCTCATCAATGATAGACTGGATAAAGAAAATGTGGTACATAAACACCATGGAATTCTATGCAGCTATAAAAAGGAACAAGATCATGTCCTTTGTAGGGATATAGATGGAGCTGGAAGCCATTATCCTCAGCAAACTAACACAGGAACAGAAATGTAAACACCACATGTTCTCACTTTTATAAGTGGGAGTTGAACAATAAAAACACATGGACACAGAGAGGGTAACAACTCACACTGGGGGCTGTCGGGGGAGAGGGGCAGGGAGGGAAAGAGCATCAGGATAAATATGGCTAATGCTTGTGGGGATTAACACCTAGGTGATGGTTTGATAGGTGCAGCAAACCACCATGGCACACATTTGCCTATGTAACAAACCTGCATGTCCTGCACATGTGTCCTGGAATTTAAAATAAAATAAAATTTAAAAAAATAAAAAATTGAGGCAGGAATGAAGTTAAAAATAATACATACCACAAAGTTCTTACACACTGGTGATGGGCGGACCACAGCTTTGACACTAAGCATTCTCAGCATTTTTGCAAAGAAGGAATATCTAAACTTGATCAGCTGCATCAGTGGTTCTCAACTCTGGTTGTGCATGAGAATTACCTGGGGAAACCTAAAATGTTGATTCCCATGCTCAAATTAGACAGAATGTATCAGAATCTTTGGGGGTTGAGTCCAAGCATCAGTATTTTTAAAAATCTCCCCAGGTAGTTCTAATATGTAATCAGCCATTTAGGTACTTGGTCCACAGTGCCTCACCATCACCCACTTGCCATAAAACAAAACTAAATATGTAATGTCTAACTAATATTACCTGGAGAAGCACCACTATTCCTGATAGTAAGATCAGGGAGAAATATCTCTTCAGTCTCCCCTTACAAAAACAAAACATAATAAAACACCTTCAAAATCCCAATGCCTTTATAAAAAAGCATACAAACTTCCATAAATATATATTCTCTCCACTGAGATTTTAATAGATGTTGGGCTTAATAGATGTTGGTTAATTGGTACCTATTTCAAATTACCAGTTAAATAGATCTTTAAATGACAATTTAGTGTTGGCATTCTGTTGTGAAATTTGGCAGCCAAAAGGACATGCGCCCACTAAGAAGGTCATTATCAGGACCTGACCTTAATTATTGTGTTTTTCTCCTCGGGTGATGATGGATTTGCTTTGGGCCACCCACATTCAGATCCTGTTATGGCTAATGCTACATATTTATAAGGCAGCTCACCATGGGCTATACTTCCAATCTGTAAATCAAAGAAAAAGTATACATAATAGCAAAACATATGGACATTGAGGTCAGAGAAATCAATGTCAAATCCTGACTTTTCACTTACTTCCATTTGATTTTAGACAACTTATTTAACTTCTCTTATCCTTAGTTTCCTTACCTCTATAATGCTGGTATAATAGTACCTACCCAATGGGTTACTGTAAGGACCAAATGGGATAATGTACATCATTTTTCTGTCATATAATGTGTGCTTAATTAATATCAAAAACTTTAGGAAATCATTTATTAGTTAAGTTAGAATCAAGTCTGATATTAATCTCACTCTAGACAGTTGAGCTAATTGTATGGCTAGGTGGGCATGCTGCCCACAGCCCTTTTATGGTCTTAGAGTAGAAACTTCTCAGAAGGCATCTATCCGAACCTTTAATCTTTATTTTATTTTATTTTTTTAATTTT
>NW_016827995.1:0-2728 GCF_001698545.2 Rhinopithecus bieti
AAGAAATGTGTACAATAACATAATTTAAATATGCATTACATTCAAACATACACACACACAAATATATATGTAAGTGCATATATATGTGTGGGGTGTGTGTGTATGTTACTGTTATGCCCAGACCGTTTGTTCCCCGAAGAAGACCACCAGAGTCCAGAGTCAAAGCCAAGCAGCAAGGATCTTTAATGCAAGTTCGAACTTGGTCCCTCCGTTCCACAACATACAAGAGGGCCCGGAACAATGCGTGCGCTTGCTTTTATAGCTCGAGGTAAACAAGACTTGTCAGGTTACAGAGGAACAAGGCATTTCTCTAGGCTACAGCATTACAATTGGTTTACATTTTAAATTATACTTTTAGCAGCTTTCTTATTGGTTCCTGCGCTTTTACAAACGGTTGTAACCTTATCGGAGATTCTCCAGGTGTTGTTTTCTTTGAGATATATGGAGGAATGTGTTCGTGTCGGGCCCAGGAAGTGGAGGCATTGCTCAAGGCTGTGATGTGTTTGTGTTGGGCCCAGGAAGTGGAGGCATATGGGGGGATGTGATGTGCTCAAGGCTGTGATGTGTTGAGGAATGTGTTCTTTCAGTGGCACCTAGGATAGCTATGAAGGGCAGGGCTTATCTGGATCTTGAATTTGCACACCAGGTGTAATGCTCAGGAGAGGGAACAGAGATGTGAAGAGGATGTATTCAAGATCTGACCCCTCCCAGCATGTCCAGGAGGCACATCTGGGCCAGGGAGGATGGGACTATATTGAGCTTAGCTCTGCCCTGTAGCTGGTGGTCCAGGCACTGAGGACATGCATACGTCCTCAGGCCTTACCATGGCCGTCTGTCTAGACCTCAGAATCTAGAGGCTTAAAACCAAAGATATAAGCTCACAGTAAGATGTGTACCAGGCTTTGTGGGAGCACAGCAGCTGGCCCTTATAGCTTTAGCTTATAGACACATTAAGTAAGTATCAAAAATATTACAGAACGAGCAGTTTTATAACATTGAAAAATGTGGTAGAGACAACATAAGCCTGTCTGACAGTAGACACAGGTAAAAATGTCTGAATTATATTTGATACTGACAATTATGAAGAAATTCTTATTTTGTCAACAATTTTAAAACTAGCTTTATTTATCAAAAATTATCTCAGATTACATAGAAATATCACATACACATAACACACAGACATACAGACACAGCCAGAAGCAGATCTTGTAGTGTTCATTAAGATTCTTTATTTGCCAGCTTCTTTCTCCCATTCAGATAATCAATCTTCCAATTACTTGTTTCTTGCCCTAAGCAATTGCTAACTTGGAAACTCTAAATTTGCACTTCTAAAGGGATGGTTTTTGGGTAAAACAAGGTAGGAAATTTATATATGAAAGACGTCAAACTTAGACCTAAACATTATTATTTGCCAAGACAAAGAAGGGTATAGTTAAAGGCCCAGTTAAGGCAAGATAGCTAGGAAAAGTACCTTAAACAAAGATAAGGTTTATTATGTAAAGTTTAAGTCAATGCCTTTCTCAGAGTAAAAGCCTCTAGTGGTTGAGCAACAGAGAGGGCGATTCTCTTGCACATAAAAATTTTTGTATATATGTAAATTTATTTGACAAACAGTTTAAAAATAGCCACCCAGATGTCAGAAGGTTGTGCTTTCAAGATCAATTTAGTTGGATAGGTGGATTTTTAATTTAGTTTCTGTATCTTAATGATATTACTGAATTCAGGGCAAGGCCTATTAATAAATAAAGCTGAAACCACTCACAACTTTAGGTCTCTATGAGGAAGACAGGTGACACACAAAAGGTTTGGTGGCACTTTGGCTGTGTTCCTCAAGGAGTCTCAGAACCTCCAGAAGTCTCTTTTAGATTCCTTTATGTGATAACCAGAACTCTTATATGTCCTTTCAGTAACTTTTCATCCATTGACTGAAGAAATAGAGACTTGAAGGGGGAACATATCAATGACTAAATGAAAGTGTACAAAAGATCAAAGTTGGCAAAAGAAGGAGCCAAGGCAAACAAATGAATGCAGTCCTGGATAAGCCAGTCTGGAAAGCTTCCTAAAAAGGCCAATGAAATTTTATGTTTTTTGTTTGTTTTGAGCAACAATTATGCCAACAAGAAAGGAAGCAAACAGAGCGACTGAACACGCAATTAAAAAGAGGTTTCAGGCCAGATGAAGTAGCTCATGCCTATAATCCCACCAGTCTGGGAGGCCAAGGTGGGCGGATCATTTGAGGTCAGGAGTTCGAGACCAGCCTGGCCAACATGGTGAAACCCCATCTGTACTATAAATACAAAAATTAGCCGGGTGTGGTGGTGCACACATGTAATCCCAGCCATTCGGAAGGGTGAGGCACGAGAATCACTTGAACCCCAGAGGTGAAGGTTGCAGTGAGCCAAGATTGTGCCACTGCACTTGAGCCTGGGCAATAGAACCAGACCCTGTCTAAGAAGAATACAAAAATAAAAATAAATAAAAGAGGTTTCAGTCACTTTAAAAAAATTTCCATGGGAGAAGTAGTATCCAAAAGAGTACAGAGAAGTATATACGTATGTGTGTGTGAGAATATATAGTCTGAATATCAGCTTTTCATTAGGCCAATTTGTGAACATAGAGCTCTTAAAAAATATTTTCAAATCTCTCATGATCAGATTTTAGTTGGGACAAACAGCCAATATTCCTGGCTTTTGAACATGTTTTTTCTTCTTTCTTTTAAACCAATGAT
>NW_016827996.1:0-4190 GCF_001698545.2 Rhinopithecus bieti
ATAGACACAAGCAACACTTCTCTCTACCCGGTCTCCATTGTGATATTACCTACAAAAAAATTCAGTAGGTACCTAATCAGTATTCTAAACTCCTTTGCCTCACCTTTTCATCGTACCCCTACCTCAAATGAACCCTACCATCCATATTCTCCCCTTTGATAATGGAACAGCTGACCACTATTAGAGAAACGTGCATAGCAGAGTATGTTTTTTTTTTTTTTTTTTTTTTTTTTTTTGGAGGCACTCTTGCTCTGGCACCCAGGCTAGAATGCAGTGGTGTGATCACTATTGCAGCCTCGACGTCCAGGCTCAAGTGATCCTCCCACTTCAGCCTCCTGAGTTGCTGGGACTACAGGTGCACACCACCATGCCTGGCTAATTTTTTAATTTTTTTGTGTATATACATCTCACTATGTTGCTCAGACTGGTCTGGAACTCCTGGCCTCAAGCAATCCTCCCACCCGTGGCCTCCCAAAGTGCTAGGATTATAGGCGTGAGCCACTACACCCAACCTACTTAATTTCAATCACCAAGCACAACTCAACCCTCAGTACTTCCCAGCAATCCTATTAAATTTTTCCGGATTGTTCTCCCTCTCTCAGCAACTCTGTCACACCTTTGCCAATTTCCTCAAACTTCCAACCCTGCCCTTTCACATCTTCTCAAAGCACATGACTTTTTAAGTCACAGAGGAATTTGAAAATATCAGGACCAATGTGACTTGAGACATGCTGAGCAAAGAAGAGGGTGTTAAGGGATAAAGTCAGAGAAAGCAGATCAAGGTAGGGGCCAGTAGGGGCCTTGTAGGTCATCTTAAGAAGTTTACATTATTGCAGTGGCAATTATTAAAGGGTTTTAAGCAGAAGAGTGAAACTATATGATCTGTGTTTTTAAAATATAACTGGGCCAGGCGCAGTGGCTCAAGCCTGTAATCCCAGCACTTTGGGAGGCTGAGACGGGTGGATCACGAGGTCAGGAGACCATCCTGGCTAACACGGTGAAACCCCGTCTCTACTAAAAAAATACAAAAAAACTAGCTGGGCGAGGTGGCGGGCGCCTATAGTCCCAGCTACTCGGGAGGGTGAGGCAGGAGAATGGCATAAACCCAGGAGATGGAACTTGCAGTGAGCTGAGATCTGGCCACTGCACTCCAGCCTGGGCGACAGAGCAAGACTCCGTCTCAAAAAAATAAAAATAAAATAAAATAAAAAGATAACTGACTGCTTTATGGAGAATGGACTATGAAAACAAAGCAATTATGAGGCTATCTTAATAGTCCAGCTAAGTAGTGATAATAGCCTGAACTAGGGTTGTGGTAGTGGAGGTGATAAGAAGCGGTCAGATTGAGA
Source organism: Rhinopithecus bieti (assembly GCF_001698545.2). NCBI lineage: Eukaryota > Metazoa > Chordata > Mammalia > Primates > Cercopithecidae > Rhinopithecus > Rhinopithecus bieti. The sequence goes on from NW_016827996.1 coordinate 1,350, forward strand.
TAGAATTTGAAAGCAGAGCCAAAATATTTGCTGATGGTTTGACAGTGGGTTTGGTGCAGGAAACAAGGATGCCTACTATATTTGGAGCTTGAGCGACTGGTTGAATGGTGGCATCACTTACTGAAACATGTTATTTGAGGTGGTCATTAGACATCAGGGTAGAGGTGTTGAGTAGGCACTTCCATAAACTAAAGTACAAGACTGAAGGTCAGGAAAAATTAGAGCTGGAGATAGAATTTTACCAGAGTTTACACCAGCATTGTTGAGAAGTGGCATGGGATAAAGGTGAAGAGGATAAAAGTTATTGAAGCAGATGGACCTGAATTTGCCTCTGCCCCTCTTGTTGCTGTCTGTAACCTTAAGCAAATTACTAAGCCTCTCTTTTAGAGGTTTACTTTAGAGGATCATAATTCCTGTTCTCATAGGATTATTTGTGAGTATCAGATGAAATTATGTATTTAAAGCACTTGACACAGTACCTGGCACATAGTTAAGTACTCACAAAATCAGAGCTTTTAAAAAGTGTCATAAGTCACCTTTATAATCTTTTAATCAGTTTTTGTTTGTTTGAGACGGAGTCTTGCTCTGTCATCCAGGCTGGAGTGCAGTGGCATGATCTCGGCTCACTGCAAGCTCCGCCTCCCGGGTTCAGGCAATTCTCCTGTCTCAACCTCCTGAGTAGCTGGGACTACAGGCACACACCACCAAGCCTGGCTAATTTTTGTATTTTTAGTAGAGACAGGGTTTTACCATGTTGGTCGGGCTGGTCTCGAACTCCTGACCTCATGATCCTCCCGCCTCGGCCTCCCAAAGTGCTGGGATTACTGTCATGAACCACCACACCCGGCCTAATCAGTTTTATTTTAATTATGCTTATATGTACACAGCCTGTGTCATCCCCATTTTCTAGGGAAGACAATTGGTCTGATTTTTTTCTCAGAAACCTTTTCCATGATCTTATGACTTCCTTTTTTATTAATATCATGAAAAGTATTACAGTGCTTCTGAATTTTTGGGTCTCCTATCCATGGATAAACCATGATAACCATGGTTTGATGGTTAATTAACTTTCTTTCTTTACATATTTTTATAGAACTAATTAGTTAACATTCATTCTATACATATTTTGGAAACCATCTTAGATTCAGGTTAGGTTATGGTGCTATTTAAGGAAAACCAGTAGAACAACTTCTCTCTGGCCCCAGATTGGCCAAGGGATGACCCACATACATTATTTTGTTTTGTTTTTTAATGACTTGTTCTTAAAGGTATTGCATGTGTTACTGTTTTCCCAGCTATGGTGATTACTAGCTAGAAGCACAGTAGTCTCTAAACAACAACAGGAAAAGGTTCTTGAAAAAGAAAATACACAAATTAATACCTTTTTGGTGCTGAGATAATCATTGTTGGTAATTTGGCACTCCCGTTGTCCCCAAGTCCTCGTAAGGTAAAAAAAAATATTGGTATACATGTATAAAGTATTCATGGGGCAAAATTCCATAAATATTTATATGCTAACCAAATGATTATGTACGGAATACCAACAGGAAGACTATGCAGGTGCTTTTCAGATAAATATAAATTACAATAGCACTGGAATTTTTCTAAGGGCAGATAATAGAAGTGTAAGCTATGGAAAAGCCAACTGTACCAACTGTTCCAGTTGGCTCAGGACAGGGGTTTCCTGGGACACTGAATTTTCAGTACCCACCCTGGGAAGTCCCAGACAAGCTGGGATGGTTTGGTCACCCTACAGGGCCTCTGACCAAAAATTCTTGTATGTAAGCAATTGTCTCTAAAATCAAGTGAGAAGAAATTGCTTTTTGTCATTTTGTTTATAAAATTACTGTTAATGCAACAGTTTTGTTTTGTTTTGTTTTGTCCTTTTTTGGGGGTTGGGGGCGGAAATGAAGTCTCACTCTGTCGCCCAGGTTGGAGTGCAATGACATGATCTCGGCTCACTGCAACCTCTGCCTCCCGGTTCAAGTGATTCTTCTCTCTCAGCCTCCCGCGTAGCTGGGTTTACAGGCATGCGCCACTACGCCTGGCTAATTTTTTGTATTTTTAGTAGAGACGGGGGTTTCGCCATGTTGGCCAGGCTGGTCTCAAACTCCTGACCTCAGGTGATCCACATGCCTTGGCCTCCCAAAGTGCTGGGATAACAGGCGTGAGCCACCGCGCCCGGCCTGTTTGTTTTATTGTTTTGTTTGTTTGTTTGTTTGTTTTGAGACGCAGTCTGGCTCAGTCACTCAGGCTGGAGTGCAGTAGTGCGATCTCCGCTCACTGCAACCTCCGCCTCCCGGGTTCAAGCGATTCTCCTGCTTCAGTCTCCCGAGTAGCTGGGACTAAAGGTGTGTGCCACCACGCCCAGCTAATTTTTTATATTTTTAGTAGAGACGGAGTTTCACCATGTTAGCCAGGATGGTCTCAATCTCCTGACTTCGTGATCCACCCGCCTCAGCCTCCCAAAGTGCTGGGATTACAGACGTGAGCCACTGCGCCCAGCCTTTTTTTTGTTTTTTAATGTTTTAGGTGTTCCTGTGTTTTACCAGGAAGTAGGTAAAGAAATTAAAATTAAATTTTATTGCAAATTTAATATTAAATTTTAATCAAAGCACAAAAAGAGACACTGATAAGCTGAGTACTTTGCATTTCTGTAAAAACATCTATGTATTTCAAATTTTGTTATGGATACCAAACGAGTGTTACAGCATTATTGAGAGATCATATCACACCAGTTCTAAGTGTTAATAATAAGGTATAGAGAAACCGAAGTTACATGCCACATTAGAAGTCTGGTAGAGCTAGTGACAACCAAAAGTAGAACCCAAGATTCTTTCT
>NW_016827997.1:0-5736 GCF_001698545.2 Rhinopithecus bieti
CATTGGCGCACAGACAGGCTCAGGCTGCACCCCCACAGCTGGGCCCCGCGAGCTGAACTATAATCATGAAGCAGCTGTTTGCTCCTAAATCTGTTTATGCCGGTGCATTTGTTACACATTACTGAAACCAGTAAAGTCTGACTCCAAAGAGAGAATAATTGTATGAAAACTAAGTTGGATGCCTTTCAAAGACTTGATATAGGGGAATTTTCTTTTCATTTTAATCTTTTTTAAATTGCTATCAAATTAGGTATGGGCAAAAAATATCTACAATGTTTGAGGAAATAATTTTTAAAGGTTTCAAATCTAACATATCTTGTTTCTCTTGTGTTGCCTGCCCATTCTCTTCTAGAAGAATCAAAACTGTGGCAGGCCTGCGATGGCTGTGGTTGAGGAAAGAGGCCACACCCACAGCCAGTAGAACCACGCTCAGCAGCAGCCTAGCCCCGCGTGGAAGAGGCGTGAACACTCTCGGGAGAGGTGGATGCGCACTAACCGTTCCCAGCTCTGATCTCTTTCATTCACTGAATATGGTGACTGGTTTTATCTGAACGTCAGACAAAAGGGTATCTACGCCCAGGAAAGACTCTAAACACTCTGGACCCTGCTGGGGCAGATGGTGACCGTGACCCAGTGATACCACTCTCCAGTGGGCAGTGTGGTCTGCAGGGGCGAGACCCCTGGGGCAGCCCTACCCCAGCATGGGTGAGTTTCTGTTGTAATTCTATGTCCAGTGTAAATAAACTGTGGAAAACTGGGAGATGGTACAAGAAAGCAAGGACGCCAACTAAATGAATAGAAAGATCGACAAGGGAAGGCTGAGATCGGCTGAAATCAGCTGAAATAGGCTTGGGAAAGTAAAGGTCAGGCGGGAACTTCATAACGGCTTTCGAGGCTCGGGAACACGGACGGTAGCTGCCCTGTCCATTCCAGGAGAGAACAGATGGACTTGGCTGGAAAGCACTTCCCTGACTAAAAGTGTCTTTAAAAAGGAAAATCTCAGAATTTCCCTCCCTGGAACGCTTTAACCCTTCATGGAACACAGCAGAAATTCCACAGCCCTGCATCCTAGGAAGCAGGGACAGGACAGCAGCCTCCAGCACACAGAAGCACTTAAGAGGCATAAGCAGCTACGCAAAGATGGCACGATCCGTGCCTCAAAAAGGCCCAGATCTCTGAGAAATAAAGTTGTATGCAGATTTACACCTGGGCAGCTTGAAATGCGTGTGCCATGACAGTTCCGGAAGCTTGTCTACTCGAAGGTCCGCATTCAGGTACGTTTCACAGTCACCACAACTAGACTTTCAGAAATTTAAAACTCCTAATGAAGAAATGTAAACCTGCATGTCTCACGCCACCACCTAAAGCAGCGGTTCTCAAGTAGGGGCGATTCTGCTGGGAGGAGGAATGCTGATGGCATGGTGGGAGGCAGAGGTCTGACGCTGAGCACCGCAGGCACCAAGAACAGTCTCCTCACAAAGGCTCCCCACAAGGGCTCCAGGGGGCCACACAAGAGGATGGGAGGCAGAGGTGACACTCAGCACCGCAGGCACTGAGGACAGCCTCCTCCTCACAAAGGCTTCCCACACAGGCTCCGGGGGGCCACACCAGAGGGTGGGAGGCAGGGGTGATTCTCAGCATCACAGGCACTGAGGACGGCCTCCCACAAAGGCTTCTCTGGGCCGGAGCATCCACAGTGCTGAGGGGAAAAGCCCGGACACAAAGGATCAAGTGTTTTCAACGTAGCTCAGGGCATCTCCACACAGGAACTCCCATCTGCCTGTTGTGCAAAGCCTGGGGCCTTGCAATCAATAAACCTCCACAAGACACAACACATGGACCTAACAATTCTATTTCACTCCAGGAGAGAGAAAAGAAGGAATGGTTTTGGGAAACACATTGAAATTCCGTGAGTTCTTGACTAAAAATCACCAAGTCCGCTGTGTTCCCTTATCAGCAGTCCTGGGTAGGCCCAGACCCACCTCACCCCCAGCAGGACCCAGGCAAGGCTTTAAACCTCAAACGTCCCTTTTCGTAACACTGGCTGTTTCATGTGGTTAATAAATCATCCAATAAGATGACACGCGTAAGCCTAGTTATAAACTTGGCACATTAACACTATTGATCATTGTCATATGTCCAGGTTAATCAACTTCACAATGCTACAGAGAAATCATTGGTACTAAGAGTTGTAAGGATGATTTTTTTTAATTTATGTACCTCAATTTTTATACTGTTACTTTTTACATTTTAAAAAATGTATATTCTAAAATATTTTGATATTTTAAAATGTTAATGTATCAAGCATTTTAAAATGCACCAAATATATATCTACAAATATATAGGGAATTTTTAAAATAAATATCAGGGTAGAAGGAATTAAAACTCCTAACGTAACACTAAATAGATGGGAAAAAACAAAGTAGAGAGTTCTCACAGATTCCTGAAGGAATAGTAATAAAGCTCAAAAAGTACATTAAAACCTTTATAACTATAAAATGTTTTAATTACTAACTAACAAGAAAATATCTACTGAATCACGACTAGCAGATCCCCAAATCTGTTCAACACCTGTACTCTACCCTGGGTCTGCTGAGGAACAGATTGATTCTGTTGGAGTTGACCTCGAAATTAAAAAAAAAAAAAAAAAAAAAAAAAAAAAAAAAAAAAACTTTAAAAAATTATACTTTTTTAAAAAAAAAAAAAAAAAAAAAAAAAAAAAAAAAAACCAGCTTTAAACATTTAGATTTCCTGAATAAAACAGAAAATAAAAATAACATTTCTGTACCTGCGAGTTGACCCTAATTTTTTTTTCACTTTGGATGGCTCATAAAATACACAGATACCTTTACCATGCTTTATATTATATACTCGTGACTCTTAATTCATTATTAACCTCACTCTGTAGCTAAATTCTAATACTAATCATGGTGGCATCATTAAGACTTTGTTCTAGGTGGTGATTTTTTAACTGGAAAAAAACGGGGGATAGGTAATAAATAATTATGTAATCTAAAGGAAAAGTTTTAATTGTATGAGTCCAGTAATGCTATCACCCAGCATAGAAAATATTTTCAACAGTTCCAGGAAACTTCACATAAGAAACACTAAATAAACTCTAAGTCCAGTATGAGTTAGAGACATTTCCAAAAGAAAAGCACACACAGTGGGTTGGGAGCGCCTGGATTTTCTCTAGCGAAAGACTCGTGGAATCCATGCTTTCACCGCCACGTGACGAGGCACACGCCGACTGGGACGCGGCCTCCATCCTCCAGACCCACACGCTGCGCGAAACCACAGCCAGATTCTCACACTGGGGAATCCCTGGGCGAAGACCTCACGTGACTTTCCTCCTCAGCAGCTTCCCCAAAACAAAACACATCAATCAAACGAACCCGATGTGAGATGGAAAGGAAACCAGAGCCAGGCTTATCTCTTACAGGAACACTCCATAAATCTCAGACGAATTCCCTCATCCTTCCACACCATCTGCTGATAAGAGGTCAATAATCAAGTGGAAATCACTCAGAGAAGCGCTTTCCCTCCCCCAGCAGACGTCGAAGTCTGCCGTGGCGTTTATGGGGTGCTCTCACTTTTCAGCGCTGGCCGTCACCAACGCAGGCCGGCAGGACCCTGGAACAGCAGAGGTCCCGCAGCTCCTCCCTGGACGCTGGGCTACGGTGGAGGAAGGGAGCGCGGCTGCCAGTCCGTGGGAAAGACGGGCTATCTGGAGTAATACAAGACCACGTAACATAGGTCACTGTGGGTTTTTGTTTTCTCCGAACTGGCCTCATTATTATCAATTATTCCTTCAGCACCTACTGGGAAGGTGAGAAGAAAGCAAAAGGCATCACTCCCCACCCGCCAAAGTCTCCCAGCATCCCCGGAGAAGCGAACGAGAAGAACGGCTGGTCTGCGCTCAGAGCCGGTGAGGAGCAGGTGAGAAGAATCCAGAGCGCCCCGCCTCCCTCCCCGGCCGCCCTCCCTCCTGCACCGATGTGAACACGTGAGTAACAGCCGCGTGGAGAAGCCGCTGGCTCCCAGAGCCCGGCCCGCTGCAGCAGAATCACCGAGACTGAGATCCTGCGGCCTGAGTTGGGGCCGCGGAAACCACGCCCGCAGGACTGCAGGGAGCAGCCGGTTTCTGCACAGGTAACATGGAACTGGGGGTAAACAAAGCTGACGAGGTGGGCCCGTGGCCTGTCTGCGCACAGGTATTAAAAGTTCAATAGCCGTGGTGGCAGCAGCTGAACAGGCTACACAGGACGCAGCTGGGGTCTGGACCTGGGCCTGGGGTCCGGTGGAAGGCACGTGTGTTGAGGCGTGTAGTCAGGGCCAGCCTACTTCCCCAGGCCTACAAGGACAGATGTAGCTCCCCAGGAAACACCACAGGCAGCCCCTGCCGGCAAGCTGCCCCAAGAAGCAGTGCACCCCCCAAAATCAGAAGCAGCCAAGCTGACCCCCACCTCATCTGAAAGAGCAGGGCGCCAGGGAGAGGGCACCAACCCAGTCTCCTAATCGTAAGGGACGTTCATAGCAACACCACAGAAAACAAACACTACTGCTCTGACCTGGAAAAGAGAAATTTAAAACATTAAATATACATGTTCTAATTAAGAGGCCGATGGACCGGGCGCGGTGGCTCACGCCTGTAATCCCAATCCCTTGTAAGGCCGAGGTGGATGGATCATTTGAGGTCAGGAGTTCAAGACCAACCTGGCCAACATGGTGAAACCCCATCTCTCCTAAAAATACAAAAATTACCCGGATGTGTTGGCGGGCACCTGTCATCCCAGCTACTTAGGAGGCTGAAGCAGGAAAATTGCTTGAACCCGGGAGGTGGAGGTTGCAGTGAGCTGAGATCGCGCCACCACACTCCAGCCTGGGCAACACCTTCTCAAAAAAAGTAAAATAAAATAAAATAAAATAAAAGGCAGACAAACAAAAGGAGATTTCCTCTGATCTTAAAAACAGAAGTATTTGTTTCACAGCCTGGATAATTGAAGATCTGCATAGAAATCACCTTGGGCCCCACCCTCCCTCACAACAGACTGGGATAGAGGGAAGGAGGGCAGGAGGTGGGCCCCTTGTCCACGAGAGGCTCCTCCCGCCCCGTCCCCTTCCTCAGGAGGGCGGCCTGCCCAGCGCAGGCTCCGTTCTCCCCAGGTAAGACCCCGGCGTCTCTACAGGAACACCCACCTCCCTTCCCTGCAATCCACTCCAGCTGCTCACGGCCAGTCAAGGGGGGCGCTCTTCAGAGAGGAACAAACGGCTTCGGGGAGAGCCTGAACTCCCACATCCCAGGTGTGGTTTGCCAGGGAGCACAGAAGAAGGATGCAGGTTCCGAGAAGGAGGAGGTGCAGGAGGACGACGAGAGAGACAAGAGAGACAAGAGAGGCCGCCCAGCAGCGGGCTGAGCGCAGGATCTGGCTGAGGCCTCCTGGGGAGGGGCAGAGGCAAACCTGCTGCTGCTTCTAGGCTGCTCGGGAGGATACAAGCTCGGAAGGGGCTGCAAGGCAGGACTCGCTGAGGAGCAGTCATGTGGATGCCCCGCCTCTCACACGGCACACACTGACAACATGCAGCTCACAAACAACACAACACGCATGTACAATGCGCTTATACAACACTCACAACACACAATGCACACAAACACACACAACCTATACAACACATACCCAATACATGCAACTCACAACACAATAGGCATTTATAACACACTCACGCAACACATCA
>NW_016827997.1:9979-13591 GCF_001698545.2 Rhinopithecus bieti
TATTTAATCTTTTTATTTATTTATTTATTTATTTATTTATTTATTTATTTATTTATTTATTTATTTTTGAGACAGTCTTGCTCTGTTGGCCAGGCTGGAGTGCAATGGAGCAATCTCGGCTCACTGCAACCTCCATCTCCCAGGCTCAAGCAATTCTCCTGCCTCATCCTCCTGAGCAGCTGGGATTACAGTCATGTGTCACCACGCCTGGCTAATTTTTGTATTTTTAGTAGAGACGTGGTTTCACCATGTTGGCCAGGCTGGTCTTGAACTCCTGAACTCAGGTAATCTGCCCGCCTCAGCCTCCCAAAGTGCTGGGATTACAGGCATGAGCCACCGCACCCGGCTGAATCTTTTTTATTTATTTACTTATTTATTTTTTTGAGACAGGGTCTCACTCTGTCACCCAGGCTGAACTGCAGTGGCATGATCATGGCTCACTGCAGCCTTGACCTCCCCAGGCTCAGATGATCCTCCTAGTTTCCTGAATAGCTGGGACCACGTATCCGCACGCCACCACACCTGGCTAATTTTTGTACATTTTGCAGAGTTGCGGTTTTACCGTGTTGCCCAGGTTGGCCTCAAACTCCTGAGCTCAAGGGATCCTCCCCACCGCCTTGGCTTCAAGCTGGGATAATAGGCATGAGCCACCATGCCTGGCCACAAGCTATTTAATCTTGTTAAGTGTTTGTTTTCTTATCTATAAAATGAGGATAATAATTTGATTTGATATTTTTTAAAATTTGCTTTGATATTTCTGGGAAAGGCAATAAGCAGGGAAGGTCTCACCTAATCTCGCTGGGCGTTCTGCTGCTTGAGGGGAGCTGCGTGTGAGGAGGCTCAGATGCAGTGATGTGGCAGATTCTCTCCTTATTCCTCCCTTCTTTAAACATTTTATGCTCCTTAACTCCTCTCGGGTTTCTTCAACACCCACTCAGCTGAAGTCCACATGCTGCCTGCAAGCTGTTTAAGGTTGTGCAGTTACTGAAGTCCAGCCTGTTCCCTCTTTGTGTGTCCTGGAGGCTTGAGCTGCAGAAAGCCTGTGGAAAGAAGAGCTTTCTTTATTATTTTTTTTTCTTTTTAAAAATAATTCATCTGGCCGGGCGCGGTGGCTCAAGCCTGTAATCCCAGCACTTTGGGAGGCTGAGACGGGCGGATCACGAAGTCAGGAGATCGAGATCATCCTGGCTAACATGGTGAAACTCCATTTCCACTAAAAAAAAAAAATACAAAAAACTAGCCGGGCGAGGTGGCGGGCGCCTGTAGTCCCAGCTACTTGGGAGGCTGAGGCAGGAGAATGGCGTGAACCCGGGAGGCGGAGCTTGCAGTGAGCTGAGATCCGGCCACTGTACTCCAGCCTGGGCGACAGAGCGAGACTCCGTCTCAAAAAAAAAAAATAATAATAATAATAATAATAATTCATCTATTCGGAGGGGATGCCGTTTTGCAATCTCCACATAATTCTTGCAGCTGCTGCCTGCTGCCCTCACTGTCTCCCTGTTTGTCTCTAGGGTGGCGTTGATGATGAGGTCTCCTTGACTGCGTATGTTACAGCTGCATTGCTGGAGATGGGAAAGGACGTAGATGTAAGTTCTCCTGGCTCCTCCTCTTGATACCATCCTTCTCATGCCTATTGCTAGAGACACTGACCCATCTTTGTCCCTAGTCACCCTTTTAAGGTCAAGAAGGATAAGATGATTTCCTGATTACTTCCCATTTTTTAAGGAATGCCTTATAAGTTATGGTCTTCTTCTTCACTTTTTAGGACCCAATGGTGAGCCAGGGTCTACAGTGTCTCAAGAATTCGGCCACCTCCACCACCAGCCTCTACACACAGGCCCTGTTGGCTTACATTTTCTCCCTGGCTGGGGAAATGGACATCAGAAACATTCTCCTTAAACAGTTAGATCAACAGGCTATCATCTCAGGTATGTTGGTCCTGTTAAGAGTTGTTTGGAATTGTGAACGTAAGCTGTGAGTTATCTATAATCTCCTTAGTATCCTCTGTCCTACACATGAACTCTAGGATTCATTTTAGTAACAGTTATTAAGTCATAAAATTATTGTTGGGAGGTTTGTGAGAAACACATGCAAGTGTTCAAAGGGCATTTTTATACTTTTTTTTTCTTTTTCTGAGACCGAGTTTCTCTCTTGTTGCCCAGGCTGGATCGCAATAGCGTGATCTCGGCTCACTGCAACCTCTGCCTCCCAAGTTCAACCAATTCTCCTGCCTCAGCCTCCCGAGTAGCTGGGATTACAGGCATGTGCCATCATGCCCAGCTGATTTTTGTACTTTTAGTAGAGAAGGGGTTTCACCATGTTGACCAGGCTGGACTCGAATTCTTGACCTCAGATGATCTGCCTGTGGGATTGCAGGCATGAGCCACCACGCCTGGCCACATTTTTATACTTCTAATGTGAAGAGAAACTACATTGAAGAAGCTAGTCAGAAAGTATATTGTCATTGTGGAATTACCCTTTTGGAGATCTTTGAAAGTTCTTTGATGTAGGACCACTTTAAATATTTTTTTAATTTTTATTTTTTTGAGACGGTGCCTTGCTCTGTTGCCCAGGCTGGAGTGCAGTGGTGCAATCTTGGCTCACTGCAACCTCTGCCTCCCGGATTCAAGTGATTCTCCTGCCTCAGCCTCTCAAGTAGCTGGGACTACAGGTGCCTGGCACCACACTGGCTAATTTTTGTATTTTGTATTTTTAGTAGAAACAGAGTTTCACCATGTTGGCCAGGCTGGTCTCAGAATCCTGACCTAAAGTGATCTACCCTTCTTGGCCTCCCAAAGTGCTGAATTATAAGCGTGAGCCATTGCACCTGGCCTGGACCACTTTAAATGCATTTAGAATACTATTTGAAGTTATGACAGATCTTGTAATACATTTCATTTATCTGACTGTGTATTTAAAATTATTCTTCCAGGTGGAAATGCAGTCTCAGCCTTCATTTATATGAGTGTCATGGGTGAACTGTCCTCTCATAGGGGGCTGGGTAGCTTTTCCTCTTGTGTGTAAGAAGCTCTAGTCATGAAATGTGTGTCTGAGACAATGGGACTTGTTGCACCATATATTGATTTATTGTGATGATCTCTTTTCCATTATCTTGTATTGCAGGCTCACATGTTTCCTGTTACATTCTTCCAATTAGATTGCCTTTCTGTGGCTACTTATTATCTCTAAAATTCTATTTAATTAGTCTTCTAACTTCTACCCTTCTCATTTCCATTGGTTATTTTATTTTTTCTTCAAGTTATCCGTTAACTGTCATCTTGGCTGTCACAGAGATTTCTTTTGGTCTCATGTCCTTTTTTTTTTTTTTTTTTTGAGACGGAGTCTCGCTCTGTCACCCAGGCTAGAGTGCAGTGGCGTGATCTCAGCTCACTGCAAGCTCTGCCTCCCGGGTTCACACCATTCTCCTGCCTCAGCCTCCCGAGTAGCTGGGACTATAGGCGCCCGCCATCATTGGACTGCCTTCTAAGCATATTTCATATAGTTGGCCTCATTAGCATTTCTTCATGGTTTCTCAGAATTCTTACATATGCTCTGCCATTTTTGTTCTACTTAAAATGTTGAATTTTTTTTTTTTTTTTTTTTTTGAGACGG
>NW_016827998.1:0-669 GCF_001698545.2 Rhinopithecus bieti
ATTCTCCTGCCTCAGCCTCCCGAGTAGCTGGGATTACAGGCGCACGTCAGCGTGGCCGGCTAATTTGCGTATTTTTAGTAGAGACGGAGTATCACCGTGTTGCCCAGGCTGGCCTTGAACTCCCGACCTCAGGTGATCAGCTGGCCTCGGCCTCCCAAAATGCTGGGATTACAGGCTTGAGCCACCGTGCCCAGCCAAAAAATAGTAGCGTTTCTATACACCAACCAAGTTCTGATTGAGAACCAAGTCAAGAATAAAATTTTAGGGGACGGACACGGTGGCTCATGCCTGTAATTCCAGCACTTTGGGAGGCCAAGGCAGGTGGATCACCAGAGGTCTGGAGTTTGAGACCAGTCTAACCAACATGATGAAACCCTGTCTCTACTAAAAATACAAAAAATTAGCCAGGCGTGGTAGCGGACGCATGTAATTCCAACTATGCAAGAGACTGAGACAGGATAATCGCTCCAACCCAGGAGACAGAGGTTGTGTTGAGCCCATATCGCGCCACTGTGCCCCAGCCTGGGGACAGGGCAAAACTCTTTCTCAAAAATAAAATAAAATAAAATAAAATAAAATAAAATAAAATAAAATAAAATTTACAATAGCCACAAAAATAAACTTAGGAATACACCTAACCAAGGAGGTAAAAAATCTCTAAAATGAGAA
>NW_016827999.1:0-1333 GCF_001698545.2 Rhinopithecus bieti
CAGGACTGACCTGAGCTGAGGAGGCAGCAGAGCGAGGGAGGAGGAGAAGCCCCAGGGAGGGGTTGTCCAGGCCGGCAGCATCACCGGAGCCCAGGGCAGGGTCAGCAGTGCTGGCCGTGGGGCCCTCTTCTCAGCCAGGACCAAGTACAGCAGGTGAGATGGGAGCAGAGCAGGGAGGGTGATGTGGCAGCAGGACGGGAGGGTGGAAGTGAAGGATCCCAGAGGCAGAGGCAGGGACAGGGGACGGACAGGGGCTGGGCTCAGAGCCAGTTGACGGGGCTGGGGCACCTGCTGGTGGGGAGCAGGGCTGTGGTCAGCAGCGGAGAGGAGGGGAGAGCTGTGCTGAGTGCATGGGCGGGAGGAGAGAAGAGCCCAGGGAGGCCCAGGGAGGCCCAGAAAGGCCCAGAAAGGCCCAGAGCACAGCAGGCCTGGGGTGAGAGAAGGGGCTGAGGCTCCATGGGTTCCGGGAGCTGACCCAGCAGAGCAGAGGCCACTGAGCTGAGGTTCAGGAGAGGCTTCCAGAGCAGGAGCAGTGCCGGGACGGGAGGATCCAGGAGCTCAGCCAGGAGGGGACATGGGCAAGGGTCTCTACTGGGGAGACCTGACTGGACACAGGGGTCTTCACAGCGAAGGGAACAAGCCAAGTGCTGCAAAAACAAAAATGAGGCCAGAAAAAAGAGCCCACACCTGGACAGAGGGTGCCAGGACAGGCAGGGGCAACAGTGGCCTGAGTGACGTTGCTGCCCCGGGTTGAGGGAGGGTGGAATGAGCAGGGGGCAGGCATTGGAGCTCAGGGGACCAGGACCGAGCAGCCGCAGGTGCACAGGGCAGGTGGGGGCAGGAGGAGCAGGAGGCAGCTCCTGGAGCTCAGGGGACAAGGACAGAGCATCTGAAAGTGAACAGGGGCCGGTGGGGGAACAGGATGAGCAGGGGGCAGCTCCTGGAGCTCAGGGGACCGGGACCGAGCAGCCGCAGGTGAGCAGGGGCTGGTGGGGGGCAGGATGAGCAAGGAGCAACTCCTGGAGCTCTCGGAGCCAGGGCAGAGCCGTCGCAGGTGAGAAGGGCTCAGTGGGAGGTGAGCAAGCAGGGGCAGCTCTGGGAGCTCTGGGAACCAGGGCAGAGGAGCCTCAGGTGAGCAAGGCAGGTAGGAGACAGGAGGAGCAGGGGGCAGGTCCTGGAGTTCAGAGGACCAAGGCTGAGCAGCCGCAGGTGAGGAGGGGCTGGTGGGAGGCAGGACGAGCAGGGGCCAGCCCCTTGAGCTCAGAGAACCAGGGCAGAGCAGTCGCAGATGAGCCGGGCTCAGGGGGAGGTGGGCAAGCAGAGGGCAACTCCT
>NW_016828000.1:0-1285 GCF_001698545.2 Rhinopithecus bieti
AATTCAGCCTGCTAAGACCTCCAGCTATTCATTGGGTCATAGAGTGTCTCCTTTAGGTTTTTGTTGTTTTTAGCTAGGTTTTGTGTAGTCAACTTTTCAAGAAATATAACTGCAGTTTAATCCCAGTTCTTGCAGGAAAAGGCACTTTCTTCTGCCTCCCAGTTAACACCTGAAGCTCAAAAACAGAGGATTTCTACTGACTCTAAAATTGGAAAAGATTATATAGAGAGTTTAGGAGACATTCCCAAATATCTTATTTCTGATATAGCAAGAAGTATTTGGGGATAATATGACATTAAATTCCAGTAGAGAGTAAACACAGATGCTGCAGGTTTGAAGTTATGTCCCACACTTGCTAGTTGGCATTGGATCAGATGACATGACCTGGATCTTTGAATTTCCATCTGCAAAGGAGAAGAATCCAGACATACTTTAAGCACATAGTAAACCCTGGGTATCTGAAACCAAATGTTGAAATTGGTTCTTTTGTCCTGGCTAAAGTGCTGAATGAACATTGTGCAAATACAAAGAAATTGATAGAGTGAATAGAACTGTAGACTGAAAACTCGTCTCAGATGGCATAATGACAGCTGGAGAAGTTTAGATAAGGAAAAATGAAATGTCAGGATTCTTGTCTTCGAGGTTTGTAGTCTGCTGGCGTATGCTTCTGTTGAAGCTTTGGGAAACCCAGCCGTAATCCAATTGTTGAAAAGAGTTGGGTGAAAAAAATACATAATGTGCTTCTTCTTATGAAGTAGAAAAAATTCCTATTTAAAACTAAGACAACAAAGGACTGTGAGGTTATATATATATATAGTCAGTTTTCTAGTTTTAAAATTGGAGAAAATAACTATCTACATAGTACTCAAAGCAAAAGGAATTTATGAAAATGTATTATGCAAGGCTATTTTAATACTGGGGGAGAGTAACACTTAAAAAAATTCAAAATCCAAACACTTCTACCTATGCTATATGAAAATCTCATTGTAATGTCACTTTATTGAAGCTTTTCAAAGACAGATATGAATGAGTGCTACTACACTGCCACCTGGTGATTAGGCAGGTAGGAGGGATTTCAGTAAAAATTCCCGACAAAGATCAGGATTTGTTAATGAGTATTTAATAATGCTGGATTTCTCTAATATACCCAGATTTGTTAATAACATGAAGATGCTTTGTATCAGGTCATATGTTACTGAAGAGCATGTTCCTGGGAAATTTTAAATTGATTTCTATCAAAATGTGTGTGATCGGCCGGGCGCGGTGGCTCAAGCCTGTAATCCCA
>NW_016828001.1:0-2057 GCF_001698545.2 Rhinopithecus bieti
CTGGATTTCAGGTATTGTCATGCTTATTTGTCGGTCATATCATCCATTCAGAGCTGGTTTCCTGGGATCATTAAGCTGCATATATTGGAAAACAGTACCTTGGGCAATTGATGTTTCAGATTCTAATTCAAATCCCCAGTCGGTCCTGATTTTCCAGTTCTATGGAGCAAATCTGAGAGTTACTATATTTATATAGTTACATCTACATACATAGAGAATTAATTATGATCATTGGAATTGGGTTCTCTTCAAAGGGAAAGCTGCTCTCTCATTACAGGGAGAAATCATCTGGTGTTTAGAAGTGAAAACAACTAGTCCCATATTATGGAGAGAAAAGAGTCATTTTCTTGACCTAAAGCTTCCTTTTGGCATAGGACAACTAGAAATATGGAAGCTGAAAACAGTAAATAATTTTCCTATTCCACTACACAGACATTCCTAACCTCTTGCAACTTAGATTCTAATGGGTGAGAAAGAAGCCAAATAAACAGGTAAATATCACACACACATACACTATACATATATATCCCAAGCTGGGTTAAGGGGAAGGGAAGAAGAATAGGGTTTAGGGTATAGAAGGAAGGTGCAATTTCAAATACAGTGATCTGAAGGAGCTCACTGCTAAGATGACCTCAAGGAGAAAACATATTGAGCTCTGAGGAAATTTGGAAGAAATAGCTCAAAAGGCTAAGCAGATACAGATCCCAGGCAGGGATTAGACCTGGCCTTGTTGCAAGAACAGTGAGGAGGCCACTGTGGCTGAATTTGAGTGAGAAGAATGTGGCAGGAGTGGACCTGAGAAACCAGGTCATGTAGGACCTCGAAGCTTTTGGCTTTAACTTGGAAGAGATGAAAAAATGACTGGAAGCATCTAAGCAGAGGAGTAATTTGAATTTTGTTTAAAAGAAGTGTTCTAGCTATAGTTTAAAAAATAGGCTGCTGTAGGGGCCAGGGTTGGAAGCAGGGAGACCAATTTGGAATCTTTTAGATACTCTTTGCCAGGCAGAAAAGATTGTAGAAAATGAAGCAGAATAACACGATAACATGCATGCCCTGATTTGAAAACACAACGAAAGCCCTCTAAAAAAAATCCACATATCCTGAAAATGTTGTCTTGTCAATTTTCCCAGAGTTTGAATAGTCGTCTCAGAAGGGTGAGGATTAAAACTGCATGTTCTTCAACAAATTACGTAAGTCTCTAATATTCCATTTACTTTATCTCTTTCTTATGTATATATTTTATATCTACTTATTTATTGATATTTTAGAATAGATATATGCAGACAAAAGGAAAATTAAGAAACAAATGTTTAATGCATAATGCAGCCTCTTATCTTAGGACCAACTAATAATTAAACTAAGATCTAAAACCAAATTTCAAAATATTAAAATAACAACTCAGCATACTGAAACATAGAGAACAAATCTAAAATGCTCGAGCACTATGAGTAAAAGCCTCAGAAACTGTGTATCATTGAGACCTCACAACATCCTATGAGACAGATGGAAAAGAAAATCTAAGCTACAAAACTGAGATGACCTGTCCAAGGTCCCATACCAAGTAAATATCTTGCATCTATTTAAATCAGGTTTTAAGTCAAGGTGCCATTTTCTTCTCCTATATCACAACTGCCAAGGTCTTATTTGAGAATTTCTTTATTTAAATTCCTCAAAATAGAGATGGCATAGCCAAATAATCAAATACCTAAGGATGTTCAGTATTATTAATAACTTCTCTTGATATGACCAATCTGTACTCTCTATGTGCCCACTGAATTTCTGGCAAAGTGATGTAAGAATAGATGCTATGCTAACTCATAATGAAGGCAGCTGAGGAAGTTCTTTCCTCTACACTGGAATGCAAGCAAAAGACCTTTAATAAGACCAAAGAGTAACTCCAAAAAATGCTCCTTTTCTCCATTCTTTCTAATAAATATCTTACAGATCAGCTGCTGCGGCTGCTGCTGCTGCTGCTGCTGCTGCTGCTTCTTCTTCTTCTTCTTCTTCTTCTTCTTCTTCTTCTTCTTCTTCTTCTTCTTCTTCTTCTTCTTCTTCTT
>NW_016828001.1:2395-5941 GCF_001698545.2 Rhinopithecus bieti
GAAAGAAAGAAAAAAAAAGAAAGAAAGAAAGAAAGAAAGAAAGAAAGAAAGAAAAGAAAAGAAACCCCGCTTTAATTACAGACTATCAGACAGCCAACCATCAAGTGTGGCGCTTCCTTTGCTATGACTGATATTTCTGTGAAATCCTTGGAACTTCCTGGCCTCTCCAGATTCCGGGTTCTTTATTCCAAATTTGATGAAGAATAAAAGGAAACTGCTTTTGCTGGGCAAAATAAGAAAAGCACTTTTGGAGTGAAATGTAAATGATAACCCTAAAATTAGAGAAATTGGAAATTCTCATTTTTGGTTGGGTGCTTTTTGTTCTGCAGAGGCAGCATTGTCGGCCCTATGCTGAGCTAGCCCTACCCTATTCTAGGATAATTTAAGAGCATGAGACTTTCTACTAATCTAACCCCCAAGATCCTAGCTCCTGATATTATCAATCTAATAGTAGCCAGGTGTTTCCATAATACGATTTCAAGAAGCCTCTCATATTCTGATTTCTGGAAGGCATTTCTTCAAATGGTTCTCGCTATCAAAGACCCCTATATGCCGAGGTAGCATTATATTTGAATTTGCAGGGACTTTATTGTAATCTCAGCAGTATCTGGCTGTCAGCAAGGAGGTGGCATAATGGACTATAATCATTTTGCACAGAGTAAGGACAAGTCTAGCAGAAAATGTTTAATTCTAGGTGATGGCTTTTGCAGAGTCAGTAAAGGGCACGTACTAATAAGGAACTGCAAAAAGTACCGGTGACGACACGCTTGCCTTGAAGAGCAAGCTCAGCAGATTTTCCACAGCTAATAGAACCATTACGGCTGCATGTCAAGCTATGAGAAATACCAAAGGACATAGGCATTGAAGTGAAAAAGATAAGAAGAAAGCAACAACAACAAAAAAAGATAAATCAGAAGACCCAAATCATGCCTCCATATTTTTACCAGTTTAAAGTTATTAAGTCAACCATGTTATCAACCCTGTGAAATAAAAGGGTGCCAGAAAGCTTGCACAGGACAATCTCCATGTTTTAATGTATTATAAATATTTCATACAGTAACCAAACTGTTCACTAGATGAATATCTGTGCAAAGCTCATTTCTGGTGATGCCTGTATTGTCATCTGTCTCTGCATCTAAGCTCCAAGGCTTTTATCTTTGTTATTTCATGCTTACAATTTTTTCCCTTCTTACTCACATATAAAACGCAAAACCCTGCAATGAAGAGAAGGAAAATGCATGCAAAGGATTCTGTTGCTTTCAAAAGAGAATTAATTCCACATACTATTTCTAAAGGTTTTTGTTACCACTAGTAGACTGAGAGTCAAACAGGTTCTTTAGAAAACAGAGGGGTAGTCCAGGAATAATATCCAGGTTTTAAGATCTTGTGTAGATCATCCTCTGTTCACCAGCACTTCCCACTGTTGCATTATATAGTAAAGGCAATCTTTCTTGTGCAATGACCATAAGAAACACCAATGTTTAAAAGCCCAGTATTTGAAATGTCTAACCGAAAAAATATATAAATTTTTAATATAAAGAGGTGGAAGCACAAAATAAGTAAACCATGACGGATTCATCAAAATGCACACAATATCCCCACAGGAATGTAAAGTAGCTATTTAAGGCTTACAGTACCATTTAACAGGCAGAAAAATAATAACACAAACCAAAGATGAAAATGCAACACCTGACCTTTTACACAGCTCACTGTTAGTCTGTGCCAGGCTGTCGCTGTTTAATGCAATACAACAATGAGAAAAGGTCTCTGGATGTGGCGTATGGCATTCCAAACCAAGCGGTCGTTGGCCTGCACTCTAAAACATTTATAGTATCCAGTCCCCCATCAGGCAAAGCTTCAAATTTTTACTCATTATTTTGAGTAAATGAAATTAAATAATAGAAGTTGCCTGCAAATAAATGTGAAAGTAGGTGCTCTTTGAAAATGAATTTGCTTAGGATGGGAGGGCACTCCCATGACCTCACTATCAAGGAGTTTAATTAGTCATGCCTGGAAGAGAGAGGAAATGCTCGGATTATAGACCTGCCCTTTAAGGACTTACTCCGTCTATGCCATCACCCAATATCTGAGATACCAATCTTTTGTGATCACCAGTTACTATGCTGCTGTGTGACGGGGCTTAACTCAATTTATCTCACTCTTAATTGAACCGTTAATAAAAACTGAGCATGGAGGAACATAGCTCAGAAGGTTCCGAATAGTGCCTCTGGGATACACATTTTATCCTTCCCACTGTTTCTATTCTTGTTACATCAGTATGCAGAAGCCATTTCAACTGAATATTCCTAGACACAATAAAATTGTATGCAGAAGGATGGGTTTGGGTTTAAATAAAAAGTTTTCAATTTCGGCAATTCAACTTTCACGCATACAGCAGCAGTGTCCTAAAAACCCTGGGTTCCCATGATCACAGACCATTTATCATTGGAGATTATAAAGGAAATCTGTGAAGAAGCAAGGATATCTCTTAGTTTAAGACTAAGAAGACAAGTGTATTTGTAGCAAGAGGATCGCTGCCTTATACTGATTTCAGGCCAGCCTAAAGGGTGGGAAATCTTAAGCGCACAGGGCTATGCCCAGAATCTGAACGAGACCTTGAGAAGGCCACCATCCTTAGCTATATATCAGAACCAGTCTAGCCTCATTTTTATGTTCTGGACATTGTGCCATGCTAGAGGCACACCAAATGCCATGAGTCAACTGTGCAATTGAACATCTTCTTTCCCTCCCACATCTAAACGGGGCTGACCCCTTTCCTCTGCATGACGTTGGTTCTTCTGGAAGCCTCTAAGTTCAAGAAAGTGGATAAAACTTACTTGAACCATCACTTGGCTGACAATGTGGAGATCAACACTTTAGGTGATTTTCCAGAATCTGCAAAGTGGAGGTAGGGTAGTAAAGACTTGATCTTTAGAATCAGACAGACCTGAGAGTGAACACAGTGAGATCATTTACCAGTTACAAGGAGGCGGAGAGTGACATAACCTCCCAAAGCCTCAGTTCCTCAACTGTGAAATGGGTCAAATAACAGTACCTATCTCACACAGTCATTGTGACAATTCATAAGTCCTTAGCACAAGTGACTGACATTAAGTGTTCAAGAGATGTTGTACATTGTGATAATGTTCCAGTATCAAGATTTAAGCCATTAGTGTCATTTTTTAAATGAGGCACAGAAAAATAATTCAGTTATAAGAACAGGACAGGTGAGAACCTGTACTTAAAATACTGTGCAATTTGACCCAGTCATCCCATTACTGAGGATATACCCAAAGGATTATAAGTCATGCTGCTATAAAGACACATGCACATGTATGTTTATTGCGGCACTATTCACAATAGCAAAGACTTGGAATCAACCCAAATGTCCATCAGTGACAGACTGGATTAAGAAAATGTGGCACAGGCCGGGCGCGGTGGCTCAAGCCTGTAATCCCAGCACTTTGGGAGGCCGAGACGGGCGGATCACGAGGTCAGGAGATTGAGACCATCCTGGCTAACCCTGTGAAACCCCGTCTCTACCAA
>NW_016828002.1:0-255 GCF_001698545.2 Rhinopithecus bieti
AAAGTTGCAAGATAAAAGTGATGTGTCATATAAAAACATGGTCTTATGATATAACCAGTGAATTGTCAACAAAAATTTTGCAGGCCAGAAAGAAACTGTGAGATGTAGTCAAATTACTGGGAAAAAAAATAGTTTTCAAGTAATACCATCAGCAAATCTGTTCTGAAAAATGAAAAAACAATGTTCCAAAATAGCCAAATTCTGAAAAGGTATATCGGCACTGCATAAACTTACAAAACTGCATAAACACATAAC
>NW_016828003.1:0-1777 GCF_001698545.2 Rhinopithecus bieti
TGGACAAAGTCTCACTCTGTCACCCAGGCTGGAGTGCAGTGGCGTAATCTCAGCTCACTGTAGCCTCTGCCCCCCAGGTTCAAGCGATTATTGTGCCTCAGCCTCCCAAGTAACTGGGATTACAGGTGTGCGCCAGCCACACCTGGCTGATTTTTGTATTTTTAGTAGAGGCAAGGTTTCACCATGTTGCCCAGGCTGGTCTGGAATTCCTGGCCTTAAGTGATCTGCCCACCTCAGCCTCCCAAAGTGCTGGGATTACAGGCGTGAGCCACTGCGCCTGCCATGACTTTTATTATTATGTTGATGCTATAGGGGAGGAGTATGAGATAAAGTAGAAGTAGCTGTGACAAGATTATATATACATTTTATTCTCTAAACAATAAGAAAATATTGATGGTAATTTATGTAAAAGTAGTGCTTTAGGAAAATAATTTGGGTTGTGCATGAGGAAATGAATGGGGAGAAATTATATGTAGGACAGAATGGGAGATGGTGATAATAATCCAGTTTTAAAATAATGAGAGTCTAGACAAGGGAGTGAGAGTGGGGTATTAAGCAGGCAAAACATTGCTTTCTCTTCTTTTAAAATAAGCTACCTTATCTTTAAATCCCTTTACAAAATTCATTCCCCCACCTCCCAAGAGAAAATGTGGATATTCTAGGTTCTGAAAACGGAAGCAGTCAGGAAGAGAACTTCCACAGATTCCTACTACCACCTCTACTCACACACCAGCAATCACACCACATAGTCTGCCTTCTCAACTGCCACCATAGATGAGCTATCATATTCCTTCCTAAAGCCAGTCTCTAAGCTTACACACTTGTTTCTATCATCTCTTGCCTTTTCTCACTCATTTTGTCAACTTTTTATTCTCTTACTGGTTTATTCCCATCAGCATATGAACATGCTCATTTATCCCATATCAAACAAACAAAAAGGAAGAAAACCTCTTGGCCTTCCTTCTCTCACCAACTACTCCCAATTTCTCTTCTTCCCTTTGTAGTTAAACTCCTCTAAAGATTTGTCTATATTTACTGTCTCCAATTCTCTCTTGAGCTTACTCTAATCAGGCGTTTGCCCCACCACTCTAACAAAACTTTTTGTCAAGGTCACCAATGACCTCTGTATTGTAAATTGCAGTGGTTAATTCTCAGTCCTCATTGTATTTGACCTGTCAGCAACATTCAATGCTGTTGATCACTCTTTCCTCCCTGAAACACAGTCGGCTTCCAGGACACCACATTATCCTTATTTTTATCCTACCTCGTGAGTCACTCTTTCTTTCTCCTTTGCTAGTTCCTCTTTTCTACTCAACCATTCTCAGTCTCAAATTCTGAGCTCAGGAGAGGAGGTATTAGGGAGTTGAGAAGAAGGGATAAGGTATTAACTATTCATCCAGGAAAGTAAGAAAGTGAATGACTACGGAAGTGTGATATGCTTGCCAGTAGCACTAAGGCTATTTGATTAAGTTTTAAAATAAAACAAGTAGTTGGCCGGGCGCGGTGGCTGAAGCCTGTAATCCCAGCACTTTGGGAGGCCGAGATGGGTGGATCACGAGGTCAGGAGATCGAGACCATCCTGGCTAACACGGTGAAACCCCGTCTCTACTAAAAAATACAAAAAAACTAGCCGGGCGAGGTGGTGGTCGCCTGTAGTCCCAGCTACTCGGGAGGCTGAGGCAAGAGAATGGTGTAAACCCGGGAGGCGGAGCTTGCAGTGAGCTGAGATCCAGCCACTGTACTCCAGCCTGGGCGACACAGCCAGACTCCGTGTCAA
>NW_016828004.1:0-1285 GCF_001698545.2 Rhinopithecus bieti
AAAAAACCCTGGCATCAAGGTTGTTCCTTCTTCTCATTCTTTTCTATTTGAAAAGCCTTGAGTTGGAACTTGGTGTCACTGATGAATTGATGGAACACTGTGACCACACTCTCTTCCAACTGCTTTGATTTGTTGCACATTTGGTCTGAGCCAGAAGTAGCTAATCAGAGGGGCTGCATGCGCACAGCGAGGAACCCAGAGAGTGTGCGCCACTTTCTGCTTTTCCTGTCACCAACTTTAAGACGCTTCAGGTAAAGCTCACGTTTCTAGTGGTAGTGATGCTGGTTTTTATTCGGGAAAGAAAGTCCAAAAAGAACAAAAGTGAATTTCTAAAGAATTCACATTATGCATTGCAAACAATAGTTTCAAAACAGAATCCTCAGGAAAATACTACTTTCTTTGTTTCTTTTTTTCCACCCAAGCTGGAGAACTGGGGTGTGCTCATACCTCACTATAACTCCCAATTCCTGGGCTCAAGCTATCTTCACAGGTAGCAGGGATTACAAGTGCGAGCCACCACACCCTGCAAATACTACTTCCTGATACAAGCAAGGCTGGTGTTTGTATGAATTTCTTCCTACATGTTAAAATTTCTGTGGGGATACAGCCAATATCATACTAAATGGGCAAAAACTGGAAGCATTCCCTTTGAAAACCGGCACAAGGCAAGGATGCCCTTTCTCATCACTCCTATTCAACATAGTGTTGGAAGTTCTGGCCGGGGCAATCAGGCAAGAGAAATAAATAAAAGGGTATTCAATTATGAAAAGAAGAAGTCAAATTGTCCCTGTTTGCAGATGACATGATTGTATATTTAGAAAACCCCATCGTCTCAGCCCAAGATCTCCTTAAGCTGATAAGCAACTTCAGCAAAGTCTCAGGATACAAAATGTGCAAAAATCACAAGCATTCCTATACACCAATAACAGACAACCAACCAAATCATGAGTGAACTCCCATTCACAATTGCTACAAAGAGAATATATTACCTAGGAATCCAACTTACAGGGGATATGAAGAACCTCTTCAAGGAGAACTGCAAACCACTGCTCAACGAAATAAAAGAGGACACAAACAAATGGAAGAACATTCCATGTTCATGGATAGGAAGAATCAATATCGTGAAAATGGCCATACTGTCCAAGGTAATTTATAGATTCAGTGCCATCTGCATCAAGCTTCCAATGACTTTCTTCACAGAATTGGAAAAAACTACTTTAAAGTTCATGTGAAACCAAAAGGAGCCCGCATTGCCAAGACAATGCTAAGCAAAAAGAACAAAGCT
>NW_016828005.1:0-1776 GCF_001698545.2 Rhinopithecus bieti
CATTTTGCTCTTGTTGCCCAGGCTGGAGTGCAATGGCACAATTTTGGCTCACTGCAACCTCCGCCTCCTGGGTTCAAGCGATTCTCCTGCCTCAGTCTCCCGAGTAGCTGGGATTACAGGCGCTTGCCACCATGGCTGGCTAATTTTTGTATTTTTAGTAGAGAAGGGGTTTCATCATGTTGGCCAGGCTGGTCTCTAACTTCTGACCTCAGGTGATCCACCCACCGCAGCCTCCCAGAGTGTTGGGATTACAGGCATGAGCCACCGCACCCGGCCCAATTCTTTACAAAGAAGGAAAATTATATCAGTCAGAAACTCAGATCTACATAAAAAAAAAGAAGCACATCAGAAAAGAAATAAAAGAAGGTAAAATAGAATCTTTAATTTTTCTTTTTTCTTTTTTTTTTTTTTGAAACAGAATCTACTGTCACCCAGGATGGAGTGCAGTCGCACAATCATAGCTCACTGCAACCTCAGCCTCCAGGAGTCAAGTGATCCTCCCACTTCAGCCTCTCTAGTAGCTGGGACTTGTAGTACATGCCACCACGCCCATGTAATTTTTAAATTTTTTGTAGAGACGGGGTCTCTCTACATTGATCAGCCTGGTCTCGAACTCCTGGGCTCCAACAATCTTCCCACCGTGGCCTCCCAAAGTGCTGGGACTACAGGCATGAGCCACTGTGCCCAGTTTAATTTTTCTTATTCTGAATTGAACTATCAGATAATGGCTTGTTCAAAATAATAATAGCAACAAAGTATTTGGTGATCATAGCTTATTAATATTACAGCTTATAAATTAATGAATGACAGCAATGTTATAAGGGACATGAGGGAGGAATTGGTAATACTTTGGTATAAGCTACTTGTACTACCTGTGAAGTGGTATAGTGTTACTTGAAAGAGGATTTGGATTAGTTGTAAATGTATACTGCAAACTCAAGGGCAACCACTAAAAAGAAAATAGAAAACATGTTAAGAGCACTGTGTTAAGTTAAACAAGATGGACAAAAAAGGACAAATATTACACAATTCTTATGTGAGGTACACAGAAAGAAGAGAGGTTACCAGGGTGTCAGGGAAGGACAGAATACAAAGTGTTTAGTGTACACAGTTTCTACTTGAGATGATAAAAAAAAGTTCTGTTGATGGATGTACAACATTGTAAATGTAATTAATGTCACTGAACTATGCACTTAAAATTATTAAAATGAGGCCAGGTACAGTGGCTCACACTTGTAATCTCAGAACTTTGGGAGGTCAATGCAGGAGGACTGCTTGAGCCCAAGGGTTTGAGACCAGCCTGGGCAGCACAGTGAGACCCTGTCTCTATAAAAAAAAAAAAAATTAGCCAGGCATGGTGGTGCATGCCTGTAGTCCTATATGCTCAGGATGCTGGGGTGGGAGGATTGCTTGAGCCTAGGAGTTCAAGGTTACTGTTTGGAAGAACAGAGGCAAGATGGCGCAGTTCCGGGTCCTTCACCGTCAACTTTCCCACGCCTGGGGAAAGACATGGGTCAACTGCGCAGGCGCAACCCGACCTCCGACGGAAAAGAACCGGAACCCGCCTAGCCACGCCTACCACCCCGCCCCGACCCGCCTATGTCCCGCCCACTGCCCTCCCACTCCCGGGTCCAGGACATAAAAGCCGCTCCCGGCGGGCGCGCGGAACGAACTTCCTCGGCCACTCCTCGTACGTGGGACCCAGGAACCTTGTCCGAGAACGCCGGAGCAAACTTCCTCGGCCCCTCCTCCTGCGCGGGACCCAGGAACCTCGCC
>NW_016828006.1:0-2123 GCF_001698545.2 Rhinopithecus bieti
CGGGCCCCCTCCCCCAGCCTCACTGCTGCCTTGTGGATAGATCGCGGCAGACTGCTGTCTTAGCAATGAGGGAGGCTCAGTGGGCGTGGGACCCTCCCGGTCAGGTGTGGGATATATTCTCCTGGTGTGCCAGTTGGCTTAAAGTGAAGTATTGGGGTGGGAGTTACCCGATTTTCCAGGTGTTGTGTGTCTCAGTTCCCCTGGCTAGGAAAAGGGATTCCCTTCCCCTTGCGCTTTCCAGGTGAGGCAATGCCTCGCCCTGCTTCAGCTCTCGCTGGTCAGGCTGCAGCAGCTGACCAGCACCGATTGTCCGGCACTCCCTAGTGAGATGACCCCAGTACCTCCATTGAAAATGCAGAAATCACCGGTCTTCTGTGTCGCTTGCGCTGGGAGTTGGAGACTGGAGCTGTTCCTATTCGGCCATCTTGCTCCGCCCCCGTTCATAATCTTTTCTCTGGAAATTTCCTACCTCACAGATACTCAAAAATATAAATCAAGGTAACAGATGTGTCTATAAACACTTAAGGCCATAATACAAGATCTCACCAGGGTACTCCTCATTTCCCACTGAATTCCAGGCATTTCTGATAGTGACCAAGGCACCTATTTAACCTCTTAGAATACATAGTGCTGGGGTCCTGAACAAGGCATTAAATGGAACTTCTACCTCCCCCATGAGCCCCAGCAGCGAATTTAATTGAGAGGCATAATGGACTCCTCAAAGCAACTCCTGTTTAAGTTGAAAAGTGGCAATTAGATCCCTAGCTGGGTGTCACTGGGGACACACACTCTCACACCAATGGCATAATTGTCCTTCAACTGCCTTTATTGACCATAAAGTTCATGTTTTTTTATAACCACCTCACCGTGTGCCCCTCTTTTTCCTGGTCAAGTGCCTAGTTAACTGGCTAGAGAGGTGTATTAGTCCATTCTCACATTGGTGATAAAGACATACCCAAGACTGAGTAATTTTTAAAGAAAAGACATTTAATGGACTCACAGTTCAACATGGCTGGGGAGGTCTCACAATCATGGTGGAAGGTGGAAGGCACATCTTACATGGCAGCACACAAGGGAGAATGAGCCAAGTGGAAGAGGTTTCCAGTTATAAAACCATCAGATCTCATGAGACTTACTCACTATGATAAGAACAATAAGGGGAAAATCACCCCCATGATTCAATTATCTACCACTGGGTCCCTCCCACAACACATGAGAATCATGGGAGCTACAATTCAAGATGAGATTTGAGTGGGGACACAGCCAAACCATATCAGGAGGCATTTATCATACTCCCTAAAAGTCTTAGTCATCTCCAAAGTTCAAATTGATGTGACAACATGAAGGGGTCAATTGTATTATAATGCCTAAAATTAAAGCAGAATATTATGTGCTGTCTTGACATTGGGGAAATTGGGCGGTCCTCAAGTGGCCTAACTGAAACTTCTCCTCCCTGCTAGGCTATTAAATAATTCTTCTTTTCAAATGTTCCAGGCACAGTTTGTATTTATTCCTTAGCAGTGTGTTTCAGCTCTCTTCCAACCTGAAGAAGTTTTTTAAAGACATTACTATTGCTGTTCTCTATTATCAATATTAATTTATATTTATCCACCCATTTTTAGCAATTTAACTATGATATACATTTTGGTGTGGTTTTCTTTCTAATTCATCTGCCTGAGGTTTGTAGAGCTCCTTAAATCTATGTCTTGATGTCCTCAGTTGGTTTTGGAAAATTCTCTGCCATTATTTCTTCAAATATTACTTCAGATCTGCTTTCTCCTTTCCTTCCAGGATTCCAATTGCAAGTATATTAAATGTTTTCACCATATTCCATATATCTCTTATGCCCATTTCTATATATTTCATATTTTTTACACTTTGTGTTTCAGCCTGCATACATGATCATATCTTCTATTTCACTAGTTCTATATTCTGCTGATTCCAATATGCTATTCGATCTATTTAGTTATTTACTTTATTGCATTTTTAGGTTTATAATTATAATTTTATTCTTTTTATCAGAAAGTCTCTATCTTGTCATCTATATTCTTAAAATATTAACCACCATTATTTTCATGTCCATGTCTGATAACTTCAAAATGAAGACATTTATGAATCTATTT
>NW_016828007.1:0-1128 GCF_001698545.2 Rhinopithecus bieti
AAAATGTTGAACGCAGTGTGTATATATAAAATCCACTAGTGAGTTTGCACGTTATTATTACTTATAATTAAAATTTATGAAATATATTTTCGAATCATTTTGATAATTTGGAAACAATGTCATGTCTTATTATTGACCTCTCCAATATTCATTTAAGGTAAGAAGATGCTAAGATGATTTTCTCTTTGCTCTATTTATGTTGGAAATTAATTCATTATATAAGGTCATTTTTAATTCATGTGGTAGCCTAGGCACTGAATCATATGAGCATTTAGTTTACTAATGCTGTATTAGGCCAGGATCCTTCCCATTTATTCATGTGCTCTGTATATACAGTTTATGATTGCTTTTTCTTTTGTTGTAACCAGCAGAACAGCATAAACATTTCAAACTTATGGGAATTTTGGGCTTCTTTCCTTTTAAGGACTAGTTTTAGTCAATGGGGATAAACCGCCCCTGTCACTTGAAGAAAACTCAGAAATTCCCACAATGCCACGCTTTATAGTCAGACTTTAAGGTGTAAGTAGTACTGTAGTGTCCAGTTGAAGATCACACTAATGAACATTTCAACTGTCAGTCAAAGCTCAGAAATCTCCTCCCTTCCTCCTTGATACACCTTATAATGGGCGACCCGGGCGACCTAAATGACCAGTTTCCCCGCCCTGTCATATCCACACTTAGGAACAAAGAGGCAGGGAGGAGTGAAGAGACATAATGGCAAGACTATTCTTACTTGGTTGGTGACTGGTAAATGTCTAAAAATAAATCTTTCACTGCTGGGTACTTCTGTAGGTTTGTCATTGGTCCCCTGCTTGCATCCAACTCCTGTGATTGTGTGAGCCTCCCATTTGGCTAGTCACTGTCTCCTCAGAACTAGCATCTCTAAGGACCCACATTACCTAGTCTCTTCCTAGGAAGGTTTTTTTTAATTTTTTTAAATTTTTAAAAAATTTTTTGACACTGCTCATTAACCTATCTGAGTGGTCTCACTGACTTCTCCACCCCTTAAAGGTCAAGTGTAAAAGGTCTGCCTCACCCCACCTGAAGGATATGGGATACACTGCAAAAGCTCTTTCTCAAGAAATTTTGCCAGCCCCCTCTGCCTCTCCATTCTGGATTCTTTTATAT
>NW_016828007.1:4551-16073 GCF_001698545.2 Rhinopithecus bieti
AAAAAAAAAAAAAAAAAAAAAAAAAAAAAAAAAAAAAAAAAAAAAAGAACATTCCAGCAATAGTAAAGACCATGTGTGAAAGCTTTAGTTGGGAAAAGTTTGATGCATGGAGGGGTGTTCTTGGAGCTTAGAAAAGATGGGATGAGAGAAAGTGGTCAAAGTAAAGATGAGGGGAGGAGAGGGCAAGTCACACTGGACCTTATGTTTCGTGTTTAGAATTTGAAATTTTATTCCATGTACAATGGAAAGACATGGAAAGGATTTTTAAAAGCATGATGCCATGGTCCATATTACGCTTTAGAAAGGTCATTCTGGTTGCTTTGGACCAAATTAATTAGAAGGGAGCAAGTGTAGATGTAAAAGAACAGTTAAGAAGCAACTTCGGTACTCCTAATGAGATGCTGACAGTGGCTAATGCGCTCATGTCGGCTGTGAAGGAGAGCAGTGAGCAGATTTCGAATATATTTTGGATGTACTGTCAATAGAACTTGGTGATTCATTAGATGTAATGGTCAGAGATGCATACTGTTCCACTGATTGCAGACTTGATAACTGTCAGGAGGACTTTAAATATCACTTTATTTAAATGTCTGGAGTATAGAGAGAATATTTCTGAATTTATTCCAAATATTTAAGGATATTAACTTCATTTTATTGAACCAATCTTCATTTCAGGTAGGACACACTGCACGCACAGAAACACACACACACACACACACACACACACACACACACACACAGATACAAACATATATTTTGCCCACAGAATATGGTAAGTTAAAAACATCGTGGAAACGTCTTATGTTAAATTTAGGGCTACTTATTTTTAAAATTAAAACATCAATATGCAGATATACAAATCTTGTCCTTTTTTCCTTTGATATTCTTATAGTTGTTTGTAAGACACTATACAAACTCTACATATTTTAAACTTTCAGACTGAGTTTATTTTTAAAAGAGAAACAACCAAATGTGCAGCATCATCGCTGGTGGGGTCTGCCCAGACCGCTTACACTTCACTTCTCGGAAAGGGTCGACATTTTACCATTGTGACCTGTCAGGTGTGTCTCCAAAGCCAGATCGTTTATCTCCATAAAGCCCTCACTTTGGCAGTGCAGTGATGAATGGAAAGAGGCGGATAGTTAAATATTTAGATTTTATATCACCACATGACAATGACCTATAAAAAATAATCCCAAACAGCAGAGGCTTTGGAATATGACTTCATTTATAACTCTCTGTAAGTCTTTAGGAATCACTAGTAGTCAGGTCTTTATAGATGAGGCATCCACAACATAAAGTAATGTAACTTTCCATTTTATGTTTTTGAGGACAGTTATTCTCTAATCATTCAAGTATAAGAAAAATTATACCGAGGCACAAGTTAGTAAATAGCTAACATCTATGTAAATATCATGACTTCCTTCTCTCTACCAATTAAAAAAAAGGCAATTGTTATTATTTTGCCTACAAAAGATATAGGGTCAGAGTGCTGGAAATGAAAGTAATGATTTAGGAATGTTCCCCAAGAACTTTTCTGTTGCTCCTTTCTCAAATCAAGCTATGACCAACTGCAGTAAGCAATGATTTTGGAAAGAGCATCAGAGCTGTCATCTGAAGTCTTGTGTTCAGGGTGTCTTCCCTGCTAGGCAGGCAACCTGGGACAAATCATAACTTTTCGCACCATGCACTTCCATTGATAAAACGGCATTTATTCTACCTTTCTGCTGAGCTGTTATGGATGATATATGTGTACTTTTTAAACCATATGTTCTGAAGGTATTGCTTTAAGTAGAAGACACCGCAGTTTGTTATATGTGTAATATGATTTTGGGCTCAGGAGACCTGAGATCTAATCAAAATTCTGCCACAATTTAGCTGTATGATCTTGCTTACAGCACGTCAATTTTCTTTTTGGGTAAAGTTAAGGGCATTATATTAGACTTCTCTAAATCTGTGGTTTCCCAACTTGGGTTTTGGGATGACTTTTGCCCTACAGGGGATATTTGGCAATGCCTGGAGGAATATTTGGTTGGCTCAACTGGGGGAGTGGTACTGGCATCTAGTGGGTAGAGGCCTGGGATGCTGCTAAATATCCTACAGTATACAACCCCTCCCAACAAAGAATCATTAAGCACAAAATGTCAATAGTGCCAAGGTTGAGAAACCCTGTTCTAAGGCCTCATTCAGCTTTAAAATTCTATGATCTATAGGGAAACACATCTCATAAACCACTCAACTGACCAATACGTACTTAAATTTAACAGAAGGGATTTTATTTCTATTATGAAAATAAACATTGCCATTTATTCTGAAGTTTTCCACTAAAATGTAAAGCATGGTCATGCTTTAGCAATAAGAATAGCATGAGTTCCAGTATCTTTATCAACATCATCAATAGCAGTCCCACATGTGATGCTGCTCTCGGTACCCCATTGTTGAGGAGTGAATATTTGTGTGCCAGCAGAATTTATATATTGTAACGCTAATCCTTAGTGTGGTGGCATTTGGAGTTGGGGTCTTTGGGAGGTAATTATGACATACAGATGAATCTTTCATAATAGAGTTATTCTCCTTTTAAAAAGAGGAGCAGATGCAAGATTCTCTCTGTCTCTCTCTCTCTCTCTCTCTCTCTCAGTCTCTCTCCACCTTGCAAGCACTAAGGAAAGTCTAAATGAGAACATTACCAGGATGGGGGTCCTAACCAAGAAACAGATCCTGAACCATGAGAAACAGATGTTTGTTGTTTAAGCTACCTAGCCTATGGTAACTTGCTATAGCAGCCTTAATTAAGACTGCAAGTATCTTCAAATTATATAATTGGAGACCAAAGTAGAACTATAGCTCACAGAAAGAACTATTGGTGTCAGTTGTTAGCATATCAATGAATACTATGAGTCTTACTAACATCATACTTCTTGGGTTCAAGTCTCATTTTCCCCAATAACTTGTGACCTTGGGAAACCTCTCTGTACCTCAAGCTCCTTATTTGTAAAATGTGATTTATAATCTAGTTGGTGTTTTACATGAAATAATTCTCTTAGCATTGTGTTTAGCACATAAGTAGTACTCAGTAAATGTTAGATATTGTCATAGTTAGACCTAAAGGTGAAATTTCATTAATTCTATTTCAAGGCATTTCGTTATTGTAACCACTTAGATTTGTCACTGCTCATGAGTTTTGCAGATATTGTTTTTGGTCTACTGTACTTTTCTCTACCTGGAGAAGTTATATTCATCCTTTGAATCTCAAAGTCAACACTGTCTCCCTGAAGGAGCCTTGTCCAGCCCCTCTAAGTAGATATAACCATCCCAACTATAGTGTCCCTAAAGATCTCTTTCCATATCCATCTGTTATGGTCTGAATCCCCCAAATTCTTACATCAAAATCCTAACCCAAAGCTAACGGCATTAGGAGGTGAAGCCTTTGGAAGGTGATTAGGTCACGGGGATAGAACTCTGATGAATGGAATTAATTCCCTTATAAAAAAAAGCCCTGAGGGAGATCCTTCATCCCTCACACCTTATGAGAACACAGCAAGAAGGCACTGTCTATGAGCCAGAAAGCAGGCTCTCAACAGACACTGAATCCACCAGTGCCTTGATCTTGGACTTCCTAGCATCCAGGACTGTGAGAAATAAAATTTCAAGGTTCATAAGCCAACCAGTCTATGGTATTTTATTATAGCAGCACAAATAGACTGAGGCACCATCACCCTATATTATCATTCATATATACATACACACACACACACATCAGTTTTCCTGGCTGGAATGACCTGCTATCCTTGATTGATATCTGTACGCATACTGCATTCACACTGAGCCCTCCATAAATGTGGAGACTGGATCAAAACTGGGAAATCTCTTGCTCTAACAATAAAGGATAAAATCAAATTTGCAAGCTGAAATTAAATCTTTATAAATGGAGGAGAAATTGAAGAGGAGAAAAATCCCTTGTTTGACAGGATAAGATGATTGAGAAAAAGCAGATCTCAGCAGGATCTGTTTATGGCTAGTTCCAGAGTAGTCTTGTTACAATTGTGTAGAAAATGCCTGGGTTCCAAAGAGATGACACAACAGATTCTGTTTTGATTTTGCTGCCCATGATATGTATTAAAAGGTTAACAAGAAGAATAGCTGCTTATTATATCTGATGTATGGGTTTTCCTTAAATGATGATAAATCACTCCACAGGGTGGATTGTAGATATGAATAGTGCTACTTACCAAAACTTACATGACAGTAATAAGCTTAGTCTCACAATGGATAGTTAAGCTAAAAAGATATGAAAATGCTAAGCCAACTAAAAGTATCCTATCAATAATTCCTACTTCAAAAGCATAGTTGACCTTCTCTACCATATTAAAAAAAAGAAATGAATCACTTCACTACTTCCATGTTATAGGTGTTAAAAAGTGACCATTAATGAGACTTAAGTACATGACTGCAATTATCTGTGGACTAATTAAAACTGACTGTCATTCACGTTGTCCACAGCACATCAACAATAGCAAACATGACAAGGCTCACTTTCATTTAGAGTTGTGTCAGATTAGCTAATAGAGAGTACTGCAATTATTGCTCAAGCTCATAAATCCTCTATGAAGACTTGTTGACAGTTTAGTTTTTACGCTATTGTCTTATAAAATGTCAGGAACCAATTTCCTAAAGTCACATGCAGGCTATCAGGTAACGATAGTGAATTCAACACAGAAGTATAGTTTTTTCCCCTCCAAAATCACATGGAAATATAAATGAAGGGATTTTAAATTAAGCACAAACCCATAATGACAAAGAAAACAGGGAAGGTCACCACAGCAGCAGAATTTTAGAAGCTGGAAAGTTAATGAATAAGTAGTAACACACTTAGAAGCCCTGAAAAAGCTGAATCCTAATCCAACAGCAGCTGAAGCTAAGAGTCAACTTGATTACCAATGCAGACCCTCCAGAAAGGCTCAGTGAATGATGACACCAGCTGCCTATGGAAGGTCGAGTAAGAATTGGGAGGAAACAAGACGGTCTGTCAAATGTCTGTTTACAAATAAGGTAGCTATTGATTCCCTTCTTTGTCATCACAGAGACAATATGTTTATTCTCTTGAGAGGCTGAAAGAGAGTCTCTGCACTGCAGGACACCAGACCCATAAACGTGCAGCTGAAAGGCACTTTTATGCTAAATGTGAAACCTTTTCCCACTCATCTCTCAAACGCAGAAAGACAGGCTGGATATTGGAGGACTATTCTCTGTGAATCTGACCAGTGCAAGACAGAAGACCTAAAGATACCAACAGCAGAAATTTCTCAACTCAGCAGAAAATCAAACCAGAAGATCCACAATCAACATTCTGCTAAGAATTATCAAGCATTTTTTTTTTTTTTTAGTGACCTCTACTTAATGATGAGTAGACAGTCAAGCACCATCAAAAAATCAAAGGAAGCCTTGAACATGAGGGAGACTCAAACATGCAACCAAATAGACAATAGGAACTTGGGAAAATAAAGATTATGTCGAGAGAAAAATAACCCCAGAAAACAAAATCAAACAAAAGAACTAACTTCAATGTTTTCAGAATGAGAAGAGATACTCTTGACTCCACGTGACAAGAATAGGCTGCTATAGAAAAGAGATATGCAGAAAATGAAAACTCTTTATAATTAAAATATGTATTAGAAAAGTATTCAGTAAGAGGATAGGAAGACAAAGCGTAGGAAAGGTCACAAAAAGCAAATCAAAGAGAGAAAGAGGTGGAAATTTGCCATAAGAGGCTCAGCTTTTGCTAGAGTTTTCATAATTGCAAACAACTGGCAGATAGTATGGGAGCCAAAATTACTACATGGGAGAATGGGAAGGCAGGAAATGCACAAGTGTGTCGGAAGGGTGAGAATTTGAAAGAGAAGTATATCTTAATCTACAATACTGGGAAGTCAATATATTAAATCAATTTTAAAAAATAGAAAAATGCATTCTTAGTACAGCATGTGGTTTAGAGGCATGGAACTAAATACCAAACATCAGCTATAGTTGCAGGTGGTTACCTCTGGGTAGCGGGGTAAGGCTGTGGGCAAAAGAGAGGGAAGGCTTATATTTTATGTAAGATGGCTTTCACAACATGATTCTACAGTGTATACACATACAACTGTAATGAGAATAAATTCTTTGTGTCACTTTCATTGTAAATGAAATACAAAACACACACATAGCAGTGAGGACATTCCATTCCCAAATATGGAGAAAATATATTGCACATTTGCATTGGTTTTCACTGTCAAATATTTTATTTTAGGGGAGAGAAAACAAAAGGTATTATGATTGTAGTGTTTCTTAGAGGCAGGACATGATCATTAACAATCATGCTATGTCTCAGATGCTCTTAGATGCAAAATTTGTTCACAGCAGAGAACAGTATAGTGAGCTTTTAAGACAAATATAAAATTGAATGTATTGAATTCAAATGACTGGTATTTCTTCTGAGAAACCTCCCAAGTTTTGGATTTTAAACTGCTCCTTTTAGTTACATATTACATGAATAGCAGATTTCAATTCTTTATCATTTAATAACATCATTTGGCATCTTTATTATGGTCCAGTTATTTTTGTTTGTTTGTTTGTTTGTTTGTTTAAATAATTCATCTAGTTCCTGAAATCTATATGTCTTGGAATCACTAGCATTCAATATTCTCTGTACTCTTATAAATAAATACCTGATAACTCTTGACTTTCTAAATACATCGAGCAACCCAGGATAAATATCCCTTGCCCAGTGGACAAGTGCAATTCCCCTTTGTTTCAAATCACATTGCATTATGTGGCCATTTCAGTACCATTTTCATGTCTTGCTGACGACCAACACAGCAGGATGAAATGCACTTAAATGAGCTGGAAAATGGAAGTCCCTCAAACACTCAGGAATCAATATAGCATGGAAAGATGAATACAGGAAGAAGAAAACAATACAAACCCTAAAATTGGTAAGCAGGTCACAAACATTTAAATGCAAATAGACACAGTTCCAAATAAATAACAAATATGTGTTTGTCTATATATTTAAAAGAAATTGTTGAAAGAAATTATTGAATCAATTAACTTTTTTCTATTTTCTTTCATATTCTGTGTTATTTTAAATGTTGTTTAAATTATTCAAAGATTCTAAATATTTTAATAACATGTATATATAGCACCTTCTTTCCTGGATAGAAGGAGAATAATGTGAGTTAATAGCAGAAAGATGAAGCATAATTTATGATGTCTCACTAGTACATTAACTTTATAATATATATTTATGAATGAGTGACTTTTAATGGACATAACACATTAGTAGAAACGATCAACAGTTTTTAAAATAACATCTCATTACATTTAAAAATAATTAAATTTTAAAAATATTTGGAAACTTGAAAGATTAAGCAGTGATATGATAATAGGATTACAGTAAAACTCCTAGAAATACTTTTGTTTTCAGGATACAATAGTAAATATAGTAAATATTTTTTTTTTAATTCCATTAAACTTGAAAAAGTAAGATAATCTCAGAAACACAGCAACCTAAACTCTAGTAATTCAAGAAGAACTTTTTGAAGACAATCTATCAGGTGATTACGTTTCCTGTCCTCAAGAGTAAAATAAGAAATTCAGTAATTAGTATGCTTAATTATTCCAATAATAATGAGATCAAATGAGAAAATAAGTTATCCTTCCCATCAATAAATATCTGACTTCCTTTGTTACTGCTTTAAGAGGATCTCTCAAATACAAGTCCAGCCCGAATACCTCAATCAAGCTCTGTACATATTTCCAGTTGTGGGAGAGCCTTGTCAAAATGTACTACAGTTGTGTAACCACAGTTTGACTCAACATATTTCCCACAAATGTTGCTCCTCTTTTCAACATCCTTTTTATTATTATTGATATCACCTTCCTCCCACACAACCATAATTAAAATCTACTTTCTTTGACTCCTGTCTGTCAACTTTACTTAGTATTAGTCTACACAACAATAAGATTTATACTTCTCTGAAAGTCAACTTCCCTCATCTCTGACCTTTTGCAAATCCTACTCTATTACTTTTTGCCTAGACAATTAGTTTCCCAGTTGGTTCTCTGACCTCTGACTCCTACTTCCTCTTATTCATTCTACAATGTATTATGAGACTACCTTACTAATTGGGCTCTCTTTCTTTCGTAATTTTATAACAAATTGAAACTTTCAACTGAATATATGTATATACATACATACATTCCATTGCAATGTATTCCATTGAAAATGTATCTAAATTCATGTGTCCACACTAATTTTTCCAGCACTATTTTTCATCAGTTCAGCTGGCTGAATTTCTTCAGTTGGCTACAACAGTTGTCCACTCCAAAAGCCAACATATATTTTCTCATCTTTGCCTCTCCTAATGCTGGTCTTTCAGCAATAACTTTCTATTAATACTCCATCAATGTCTGCTTAAATCTTACTCCTTAATTAAGGTAGAGTTCACATAACATTTTCACCATTAGGCCTTGCTTGACCCAGCTTTTGAAATAAGCTCTTCATCCTTAAACTCATACAGTGCATTCATTTTGGAATTTACCTACCATTTTCAAACAAACATTGAACAAATGCTTGATAAATGAATGATTTTTTATTAATATATTGAGAACTTTTATTTTTTTATTTTCTGAGTATACAGTAGGTGTTACATTTATAGGGTATATGAAATGTTTTGATACAGACATACAATATGAAATAAGTTTTTAAATATCTGACTATGCTGATGAAGGTTAAAGCCTGCAATGCTGAACAATGTGACTGTCTCCATAGTTTTAAAAAGTTATGCCTGTAATTGCTATGGCTAGATACTAGGATGTGTCTACTGATGGAGAAAGATATATTATCGCCAAGATTTCATTTGTGAAGACTTTGGGAACAATCTACCATTTTCCATTAGTAGATATAATCACTGATCCACTTATGAACAGACATCCTTTTCTATTACAGGTGAATCAACTCTTGACAAATGTAAGAGAACAACTGAACACTGTAAAATTCACTAGAAAGAGTTAGAGCTAAGTTTCTTTGCTTACTCAGAACTACCAGGACTATCTTGTTTTTTTCTTGCTGGGAAGGGGTTAGAGGGATGCTTCCCTTTGCTTTACTTACTGTGCTCCATAAAACTCTTGTTAATGGATAGTTTTTGGTAATGTCTTCCCCGTTTGGTAACTTCAAGTGCTAAATGGGAAAATACTCTTCAAGTGAAATAAAAGACAAAGCACAACACACATGAACACAGAACACACACACACACACACACACACACACACACAGAGAGAGAGAGAGAGAGAGAGAGAGAGAGAGAGAGAGAGAGAAGCAACCCTGATAATTATTGAATGAAGGGTTTGTAGATACTTCAATGTTCATAATCTCATGAACTTGTACTAAGTTATCAGTTTTTGTGAATGTAGCAGAGCATGTGACAGATACTATAGCGGGTTCAATGGTGCCTCCCTCACCCCCCCACAAAAGATATATCCATGTCCTAAACTCCAGAATCTGTAAAGTTTTTTAGCCTATTTGGAAAAAGGGTCTTGGCAGACATAATTAAGTTAAGCTTCCTGAAATAAAGAAATCACTTTCAATGATCCCAGTGGGCTCTAAATTCAATGACAAGTGACCTTAAAGAAAAGGAAGAGGAAGATTTGAGACAGATGGAAGGGAAAGAAAAACAGAGACGATGAGGAGGCAGTGTTGATCATAGGCAGAGGTTGGAGTGGTGCGGCCACAAGTCAAGTAATGTAGACAGCCACAGACCTTGGAAGAGGCAAAGATTCTCTCCTAGAGCCTCCCGAGGGATTTCAGCCCTTAAATTCACATTTCTGGCCACCAGAACCGTGAGAATACATTTCTGTTGTTTGAAGCCATGAAGTAATTTATTACACCAGCCACAGAAAACTAACACAGATACCAAGATAACTTTTCAGTAGGGTAAGTGACTCAAATCGTTGCTAAAGCTTTACTATGCTATGAGAAGTGCCTTCCTTCTCCACCTCACTCCCATCCTCATTCCCCAGTATAGTGTCCTGTCATACAGGCTTCCACTTGAAAAGATCTTCAGATCCTCATTGGGACTCTCTGTGCCTGAGTTATAAAGTCTTCCTTTCTTGGCACTAACAGCCTTTCTGATGAGATCACCCAGATAGGTCTGTTAGGTCCCACACACGGAGAGCAAAGAGCTGTAGAAAATACAGAGATCATGATAATGACTAAGAAAACATCAGACCTACCAGGTCAGAGGCTTCTTTTTTTGGTGATTGACACATAATTAGACATATTTATAGGATACAACATGATGTTTCCATATATGTGTAAATTGTGAAATAATCAAATCAAGGTAATTAGCATATCTATCACTTTAAATATCATTTCTTTGTTATGAGAACACTCAAAAACCTCTCTTCTAGCTATTTTGAAACATACATTCTTTTTAATGCTAGTCATTCTACTATGCAATAGACCACCAGAACTTATTCCTTCAATCTAACTATAGCTTTGTACCCAGTGACCAATCTCTCACCACCCCTCCCCATATTCCTACCCTTTCCACCCTCTGGTAACCACTATTCTACTCTCTACTTCTATGAGAACAATCTTTTAGATTTCACATATGAGTGAGATCATGCGGTATTTGTTGTTCTGTGCCTGGCTTATTTCACTTAACACAATGTCCCCAAAGTTCATTTACGTCGCTGCAAATGACAGCATTTCATTCTTTTCCTGATGGAATAATATTTCATTGTGTATGCATACCATATTTTCATTATCCAATCATCCATTGATGAACATTTAAGTTGATTCCATATCCAGGCTATTGTGAATAGTGCTGTCATAAACATGGGGGTGCAGATATCTCTTCAAATTACTGATTCCATTTCTTTTGGATAGCTATCCAGTAGTAGGATTCTTGGAACATATTCATAG
This sequence comes from Rhinopithecus bieti, assembly GCF_001698545.2. Lineage (NCBI taxonomy): Eukaryota > Metazoa > Chordata > Mammalia > Primates > Cercopithecidae > Rhinopithecus > Rhinopithecus bieti. The sequence goes on from NW_016828007.1 coordinate 15,515, forward strand.
TTCTATTTCTTATTTTTGGAGGAACTTCCATACTGTTTTCCCTAATGACCGTACTAATTTACATTGCCACCAGCAGTATGGAAGGGTTTATTCTCAATATCCTCACCAACATTTATCTTTTTTTTTTTTTATAGTAGCCATTCTAATTAGAGTGAGGTGATATCTCACTATGGATTTGGTGTGCATTTCTCTGAATTTTCTGTTTGCAGACTTTGAAGGACCCCAGAAGAACAGAGAACAACAATTCTCAGCTCCCCTTCCAGATGTAATAAATTAAACTTTAGGCTGGGTGCCGTGGCTCATGCCTGTAATCCCAGCACTTTGGGAGGCCGAGGCAGGTGGGTCACCAGGTCAGGAGATCGAGACTATCCTGGCTAACACAGTGAAACCCCGTCTCTACTAAAAACACAAAAAATTAGTTGGGCATGGTGGCAGGCACCTGTAGTCCCAGCTACTTGGGACGTTGAGGCAGGAGAAGGGTGTAAACCCGGGAGGCGGAGCTTGCAGTGAGCTGAGATCGCGCCACTGCACTCCAGCCTGGGCGACAGAGCAAGACTCC
>NW_016828007.1:17366-22642 GCF_001698545.2 Rhinopithecus bieti
AATATTTACTAATGTCTACATAGTTTTTAACCTTAAATGCTCAAACAATAATTAGTTGGCTTCAAACTACCTTTCTATACACAGTCAGATAATTATATTCAGAAAGAAAACGTGAATCCTAAATTAAGAAAGTCCAACTTTGTGTGCAGGGAATAGTCGTAGTAAATTGACAAGTCAATTCTTAGTTTCACTTTGTCTATTTTAAGGAGTGAAATGAGACCACTTGCTTTTGCGTGCTATTTAAGAAGGGATTATAACTTGCTGCTTTTTAAAGCGTAAAACTCTCATGAACTAGGTGACTTTTCTATCAGCTGTTCTCACGTTAACTTTTGCAGCTCTCAAGACATTCTGTTCATGAACATCCTAAGTACTTCCATTTTCCTAAGTGCCCTGAAAAGAACTTCATGCTCGAAGATCAGTGCAAGACGAAAAGTGTCTCTTAAAATGTACTTGAAAGAGCAGAAGTACAAAAAAATGGGAATGAGAAAATAGGAGGCAAAGATGAACAGCAGCAGATTCAAGAGACATGCAACTGAATAGGAAAAAAAACCCCAAAACCTCAAAACTAAAAACCTGAGAAACTGCTGTAATCTGAATGTTTTCATCATCCCTCCAAAATTCACATATTGAAACCTAATCATCAAGTTGATGGTATTAGAAAGTGATGAAGGTATTAGAAGCCTTTGGGAGGTGATGAGGGCTCTGCTTTTGTGAATGGGATGAATGCCCTTATTAAAGAGACATCAGAGAGCTGCTTTGCCTCCTCCATGATGGGAAGGCACAGCTAGAAGGCATGATGCATGAAGCAGAGAACCCTCGCCAGGCACCAAATCTGCTGGTGCCTTCATCTTGGAACTTCCATCCTCCAGAACTGGGAGAAATTAATTTCTCTGCTTTATAAATCATTCAGTATAAGGCATTTTCAGTTTTGAAAATTTTGTGGGTATATAGTAAGCATATATATTTATAGGATACATGAGATATTTTGGTACAGGCATGAACTGTGAAATACACACATTATGGAGAATGGGGTATCCATCCCCTCAAGCATTTATCCTTTGAGTTACAAACAATCCAATTATACTCTTGAAGTTATTTTAAAATGTTATTAACAATAATAACCCTGTTATGCTATAATAGATATCTACACTCCTATGTTTGTTGCGGCACTGTTCACAATAGTTAAGATTTGGAAGCAATAGTATAAGGCATTTTGTTTTAGCAACCTGAACTGGCTAATACAGAAACATTTCAAAGACAAGTTTATATTCAATTGAATTACTACTAGATGGTCTACTTGATGAGATGTAGACTCTCTTAACAGTGGAAGAAAATAGAACTCAAGCAGTCCATAAGAATAGACCATTTTAAATATTACAGGAAGTTTATGGATTTAAGGGAATATTGCATATTGCGCACAATTAGAACTCAGCAAAGGAGCAAAAAAGGTAACCACATTCAATACACTAACGTATAGAAATGTCACAAGTGCCATACATAAGTTTTGATCACTATCTGTAAAATGGAGGCACAATAGACATCACAGGCTGTTGAAAAGATGAAATGAGACAACATACTTAAATGTCTTGCAAATGTAAGGTACTCTCAGAGCAAAGATAAATTAAGATCACTAACCAAGGAAAGCTGCACCTACTGGATCATGACTGTCTGTTTGATTAAAAAGCTCATTAGAACGAGAACTCACACTCATGACTGAAACTATGAGGAAAGACAGGGAGTCTTGGCTTCTTGGGGAACAAGGAACATTCAGAGGTTAACTGAGATTATAACATAAAGTCCTTGTAGACAATCATCTGTTTATTAGGCTATCTATCGATCTATCGATCGATCTATCTATCTATCTATCTATCTATCTATCCATCTACCTACCTACCTACCTAGCAACCTATGCAGATTTGACCAGACCTTGTGCCCAGTAGACACCCAATAATAAAGTCATAAATGGAACTAGTGAACCAATTTATCATTCAGGGCCCTAAGATTGTGGAGTCTACTTTACTAAATTTAGAGATCTGCCTGAAACTCAAGATGCCAGTTAAAAGTCTCTACCCTTGACCAGTCTTCTAGCTGAACTATGATATATGTCTGTTCTTTCAATCTCTATTTATCCAAACTCAACCTACTGCTCTGTTGTGACCTTCAATATCCATCTGATCTTTCCTCCTCTGTCTAATCTGGATTTGATTTATAGATAGGCTTCCCTAGCTAGGCTCCTAGGCCTTTCTCTCATCCATGAAGGGGAATCTTCAATCACACCAGGCAATTAAATCAAAACCAACAGTTTTAGTGTGGTTTACTCCATTACTCTGTAGTATATAGCTACTAAAAAAGAGTGACATATATATGTTGGCTTTTATTTATGAGTATTAAAGCTGAGTGAATGCTAAATGAATTATTTATTTCTGTGCATCAGGTACTGACCTACATATTAGGGATGTAAGGAGGAAAACATTATAGTACATGCTTTAAGAGTCCCAAATGCAATAAGAGAAATAGACACACAAAATATGTACAAAATGATGAGAGAAATGTTCTAATAAAGGTGTGAAAAAGAGATTTGCTAGCAATTGAGAGGTGGTATTTAACTCTGCCTAGTGGGAGTAGAGTCAGGGAAGAGTTCATCGAGGTGACGTTGAGGTAGGTCTTAAAATTTGAGTAGATAGGCACAAGGGAAAAAAGCAGGAGAGGAAATTTCAGGTGGTGGGTATAGCATGTGCAAATGATAGAGTTATGTAGGTTCATGGTATGGTCAAGAGTGCCCGGTCAGTGGTGTGGGCTTAAGAGGTGAGTGCACGAGACTACAAAGACAAAATGGGGTCAGACTGTGAAGAAAGTGGCCTTTATCTTCTAGATAACAGGCAGACACATAACATAGAAATTTTTACACTGAAAAAGATACAGTTTACTGAATATAAATATCTCAGTAAAGTTGATTAAAAGAATATCAATTAAGACCACACATATACAAGAATTATATTTGCATCAAAGGTTTTTCCTTTTTTATTAATACACAAGAATTGTACATACTAATAGGGGTATGTGTGATATTTTGATATACGCATATAATGTATAATGATCAAATAAGAGTTATTGGAATATTTATCACCTCAAACATTTCTCCTCTATTTGGAAACACATAATATTTTTAAGCTGGCAATCTGGTAATTTTTTTTAATATACAAAGAGAATTTCTTACCAAGCCAAACTGAGAGTCTGACATACTGACTCTGCTTCAATTTTTGGTATTATCTACTAAAAATTCTAATGCCTGTTACAGGATTTCTACTCTCTGTGGTCCCAACTCTTGACTCTGAGGACAATACCTAGGAATAGGAATGATGACTGCATTACATTCACGAAAGTCACTATATGTAGGCTTTAAATAATGAAGTGAGAATAATCACTGATCCTTTTCTTGGCACATTCTCACAAGTAAATTAGGTAATGCCTAGGCTCGAGTAAAGGACCTTAGGAACAAATACATATCCAGTGGAAATTTGCAGAGAAGAGTAAATGAAAATGTCTGCTGGGAGAGTTAACAGACATTTTTACTTTTGCTAACTTAACAAGTCTGTAATAACAAAACAGACATAACTACTTTTTTGTGGGGGCAGATTGCTAAAGCGAATTTGCCCATTTCATTCTAACTCAATGATTTTTGTATCACCTGATGGGGAGATTGTCTTTTCATAATAAACTATGTTGCTCTAAACTCCTTGCTTCTCGGGTAAGAGATTTTATTAATTATTCCAAACACATTACAAATCATATTATATCATGTTCCAATCTATAACATGATGGAACATGATATTTTGCGATAGCCATTCTGAATCCAGAGCCTACGGTCTCCACAGTGCAACGGTATTTTGTAGTATCAACTCTGGATTTACCAATCAAGAGATTAGACACTGAGGTTACTGGACTAAAACTACCCATTACACATGTTTTATTTGGCCAAGATGGTATTAACAATAAATTTAAAATTTTATAGGTAGAAAATGTTTTCCCCACTTCATCATGGTCTCTATTCTCCTTTATAGCATTGTATCTGGCCTCACTTTACTTATTCATATTACGTGAACTTGATTTTATAATCCATTCTCTAGCTCTAGAAAGCATATTAATTTTTTCCTAAAAATGTCTTTAACAGGTGAGAATCTGCCATTTGGCTTGAGGTTGACACTAGGTTCAAGTCTGGAAGACAACATACTACGCAGGCTTAGAGACAGCAGAGAGATGAATGCAGGTCTAGAGGTGAGATGTATGCACTACAGATACACAGGAAAGGATGTCAGTATTAGTTGGGAGAAGAGAAATGGAAGAGTTTTCAGCCCAAAAGAGACTGCATTCAAATGCATCAGGATGGGTCATTCTACCCTCACTAAGTTAATGAAGTGGCATAATAAAGATGACAGCTAAATTAATGAGATGGATTAACAAAGCATGTTAAATTAAACAAATATTGAATATTTAATATGAAAAGATGGACTCCATAATAACCATTGCTTTTTTCCCCTATCTTTGTCTGTTAAAAGCCCCATTACCGGCCTCACCACCCACCCACCACCACATCTATGTACTCACACAAAAATACAGGCTTCTTCATCACAGGAGAGAGACACACAGCAGCCACTGAGCTAATGTCTCTCACCTCTAATGCCATAGTAATCCGTCCAAAATGTAGATCTGTATCTCAATCTAGGCCAATCAGGATTTCTCCTTAGGCAATTTCAAGTTCTCGCTAGAGTTCCAAACCCACATTTCGTCCTGGTTAGAAGAACTGAGCAAAGTATTCCTTCACCCTGTACGCCTTCCTTTCCTCACCCAGACCCACCACTCTCCACTCCTATACAAAATGATGACATGCAGAAAGAAGGAGGGAAGAAAGAGAACAGTCGAGCATTATTCAAGTTCTTCTTAAGGCCAGCACCACTCCTGTCTTTTAAGTGATTTGTCACTTAGTCCAGAGCTCTAACTATGAAGTATTAAATCCTGTGATTCTTCAAGTTTAAATTGCTTAGACACAGGAAGATGACCCCTCAAAAAAATCCCCAATTTAACTTTTGCTTGAAAGAGCCCTCTATTTGAGACAAAAATAAAATTTCTGGATTATTTCCCTTCTAAATTATGTATATATTGCCTCAGTTCTCTATTTCAGTTCACGCACATAGTGACTGAAAGAAAATACAATCCAGTACTTTCTGCCCTGTTGACAGTCAACAGTAGGATTCCCTCTTTTTTCTTTTCTCTTTTTT
>NW_016828007.1:26342-38121 GCF_001698545.2 Rhinopithecus bieti
AAAAAAAAAAAAAAAAAAAAGAGAAGGGGGGACAGAGCCTCTTAAACCTGACATGTTAAGCCACTGCTAATTGAAAATCTATCAAAAATGAAGGGAACACTTCTCTGAAATTATGATGATTCAATTTACCCACGAATCTGTGGGAACATACTAAGTTGGTAAAGTAAGGTTTGACAGGAATGCTAAGTGTTTTAACATGAAAGCATAAAATACTGGTAACCTATTTTTATAATCTTATTCAAGCACCGGTTATTTTTCATGAAGAGTGCATATAATTTAGAAATCCTTAGTTATTTAGCCAAAATTTGAGAGGAAATTTATGGATGAACATATCTCTTTATATTCAAACTTCAAATGATGTGGGTCTTTTTATAGTTTCTATTTTAATGGACATCAGTCATGTAGTGCATATTCTTATTCTGAAACCTCTTTCAATATTCTACAACATAATGTTCTTTGATCGGTTTATTTCTGATAAATTGGCATTTATTTTGCAAATTCAGGAGTAGTTCTTGTTAACATAGGATACTCACTGTATTTTTCTATGCTAGTAAAGTTCAATCATTAAGAATGACTTAGAAAGCTTTGTGATAACAGTGTTTGTCAGGGGAAAAGCAGCATTTCTTTTTGGTATAAAATGATATGACTATAATCAAAACCTTCATGAAGAACTTGACAGGCATAATGGTGTAAAATTATTTTCCAGGTCTCTTGTTTTAAAAAATATTATACCTGAATTTCCTCTGTTTATAAAAGAGAAATTTTTTTACTCTTATTTTTGCCTTGATGGACATTTATAAATTCATGTGGTATAGTGTCATTTAAATTATCATTTTCTTTAAATAAGAATATAAATAAATTTCTTCTGTTATAACTATGTACTTACTATATGCATTTGGCTAGACTCGATGAATTAAATAATCTAAAATCAGTAATTTCTATAATTAAAAAGTTTCCTTGAATTACAAAAATTTAGTATGCATAGTGCATCCTTAAAGGGGAGATAGAAATAAATTTTCTAAAATCTTATTTATCCTGTAATGAAGCCTGTATCTGCTGCCATAGTATGATACTGTAGTAAGAATATAAGCATTATGAAACAAAGCATTGACATTCAAAATGCATTTCAGGAATCTTCTATATACAGTACTCTTTTATAGCATTCAAATGTCTCAAATACTAACAGCAAACATGTATTGACTACTTAATATATGCCATGTAATGTACTAACTTTTACATGCATTATCTGATCAAATACTCGCATTACCTCCATAGAGGCAGTACTATCTTGGTACCATTTTTATTGATTAGGAAACTGAAAGCTGGTTGTTCAAGGTCACACCAGAAATAAGTGGTGGCACTAAATTGTCACATAGGTCTGTGTGAGACTTCAACTTGGAGCCACTACTGTACACTGCCTCTTAATTATAACAACAAAAACAGTAATAATGATAACATGATGATCACGAGGATGATGATAATGGCAATAACAAGCTTTTGTAAATTTTTAATGTAAAAAACACGTAGCCATTTTGGGTCTCCATTTTCTCATCAATAAATGAAAAAGGTTTAGCCAGGTGCAGTGGCTCATGCCTGTAATCCCAGGACTTTGGGAGGCCAAGGCAGGCAGATCACGAGATCAGGAGTTCAAGACCAGCCTGGCCAACATGGTGAAACCCCATCTCTACTACAAATACAAAAATTAGCTGGGCGTGGTGGTGGATGCCTGCAATCCCAGCTACTTGGGAGGCTGAGGCAGGATAATCGCTTGAACCCAGGAGGCGGAGGCTGCAGTGAGCCAGGATGGTGCCATTGCATTCCAGCCTGGGCGACAGAGCAAGACTCTGTCTCAAAAAAAGAAAGAAAAAGGTTTGACCTGATAACTTCCAGACCCCCTCCACCTCCTAAAGTTCTTCATTTAGAACTGTGAAGATTTATACCTATATAACTTCTTAACTGACTGATAACAAATAAAACAGTAGTCTTAGTGCTGTAGCAAAAGAGTAATATGCATAATATGTGTCAGTGTCCAGCATGGGGACTAGACCGGGAGCTGGAAGCTTAAATGGACTCTCTGCATGGCTCTGTGACAGCACTCTTTCTTGGGCCTTTTCTTTGTTCTTCTTTCCCTTCTGGACCTTTTGAAAAGTAAGTGAACAAGAAAACTCACACTGTCTCTGTCCCAGTTTTTAAAGCCTTTAAACAAGTGCTTCAATGTAAATTTGCTTAAATTCCTTATAGATGCTGGATATGAGACCTTTGTCAGATATACAGTTTGCAAATACTTTCTCCTATTCTGCAGGTTTTCTGTTTACAAAGAGCTAAAAACAGAACTAACATTTGACCCAGCAATCCCATTACTGGATATATACCCAAAGGAATATAAATCCTTCTATCATAAAGGCACATGAATGCGTATGTTCATTGCAGCACTATTCACAAGAGCAAAGACATAGAATCAGTCTAAATGTTCATCAATAGCAGATTAGATTTTTTAAAAAGTGGTACATATACACCACAGAATACTATGCAGCCATAAAAAAAGAATGAGATCATGTCCTTTGCAGGGACATGGATGGAGCTGGAGTCCATTATCCTTAGCAAACTAATGCACGAACAGAAAACCAAATACTGCATGTTCTCACTTACAAGTGGGAACTAAATCATGAGAACACATGGACACAAAGAGAGGAACAACTGACACTGGGGCCTGCCTGAGGTTGGAAGGTGGGAAGAGAGAGAGGAGAAGAAAAAATAATTATTGGGTACTAGGCTTAGTACCTGAGACACAAAATAATCTATACAACAAACTCCTGTGACACAAGTTTACTTATATAACAAACCTACAAATGTGACCCTGAACCTAAAATAAAAGTTTTTTTTAAAAAGTGCTTTAACTGACTTCCAAACTTTTGGATATCATTGGCCCACAGGAACTGTTCTTACCTTCACGTCCATCTTTTTTATGGGATTGCAAACCTGTCCTAGAGCTAGGGCTTGACTACTTAAAACTTTTTTTTTTTTATTTTTGGAGACAAGGTCTCGCTCTGTCACGGAGGCTGGAGCGCAGTGGCACAATCATGGCTCACTGCAGCTTCAATCACCCCAGCTCAAGTGATCCTCCCACCTCAGTCTCCCAAGTAGCTGGGACTACAGGTGCATGCCAACACACCAAGCTAATTTTTGTATGTTTGTAGATATGAGGTCTCACTATATTGACCAGGCTGATCTCAAACTCCTGAGCTCAAGGGGTTGGCCTGCCTCAGCCTCCCAAAGTGCTGGAATACCAGGCGTGAATGACCGTGACTGGCCCTGACCACTTAAAACATAAAAAGGAATTTCAACTTCTACTTAGATAGCAGTTTTTAAAGCAAACATGCAAAGTTGTATTTTCTTCCAAACCCATTTCTCCTCTCTGTCACCAAAAAGTGACCGAATTTGAGAATCTGAGATAATCATATAAGTTAGGTCACACAATGACCTAAACATACGAATACTAGTTTCCATTTATTGATTTATCGTCTGTTTAATGATATATGATAATAACTTAAATACTGGTATGGCAAATATTCCTTTTTAGGTCAGTCACAATTTTTAGGGTTCTGTTTGGTTTCAAAAGTAAGATAGACTATGAGAGCTGTTAAGAGCTACCACTTTCATTTACCTTGGAATGATAAATTTGGATTCAGTAGAATTGAATGCCATAGTTTAAATAATTATAATACCAGTCTGTATTTATCTTTCCATGGTTAAATTATTATGTCTATTTGTCCAAAATCTTTATGTCTAACAGGTTTCTTTCAGACACTAGAAATATGCTGATTGGTATGTCTTTATTCTTAAGTGGGCCAAAAGAACCACATTTTCCACAAAAAGCTTGGACTTGGGATATTCCATTCATACACCTAGTAGAAAGGGTTTTTTAATTTGTGTTTGTTGGTGAAAATATTCTTGTATATGCTCTATGATCCAGTAAAATCAAATCAATGGCCTTACATTTGCTTATGACAACCAGTAACGTAAATGGAGATGAGAAAATCTGGCCGATACCGACTTTCCTATCTCTGGGAACTGTCATATTTACATCACTTGTACAATTCAGCAAAACAATAATTTTTAGAATCAACAGTATTACCTGACACTTTCAGAATTGGGTATCAAATTCAACACCTAAATAATGTTGTTTCTAGAGTATTTATATTAAGTATTTTGTCACCCTAGAGAGGAAACAAAAAGATTTCCCAAGTTTACTAATACGGAGTAGTAACCATTCAGAAAAGGTGTGGTCAATTATGATCTATAATAAAATGTATAGACATTTTCCTTTGGTCTATTCCAAATCTAAAATTCTGCAACTACAGTATGGTGGAACAAGCCAAGGAGTGCTAATTAATTTCTAGTTTGACATTTTATTTTAATTAGCCTATAGTTAAACTCGGATAAAATCGCAATATTGGATAAAATTGTTCCTTTACTAAGGTCCTATGTTTAAAAATTTGAAGTTTCTTTATGTCCCTCAACCATTTTCCTCCAGATGTAAGAATCCTGTGAATCCTTGTTACCCACTCAGATACAAAAAGAGCTTGCTTTTAAAAGCTTAACAACGAGAATAAATTTAATAAAGAAAAATAAGGAGTACGGTTGGCCAGTGACACGGTTAAGTCTACACATTATCATTCGTCATGCAGAAATTTTACCCCGTCCTTGTGTTGTGAACAACTTAATTGCCAATTAGTGGTTTATTGAAATTCCATGTGCCCAGAGACATCACAAAATTACCGGAACGTAATTAAGAAACATAGAATCTGAGGAAGGTCCCTCGTTGAGCATGAATGAGCAAAGAAGAAAATGGATCGAGAATTAGAGACATTCAATTAGATGTATGTTTTCTCAAGGGAGGACATTTTACCTAAAGGGCTAGATCTTTCAAATATGGATAAACTCAAAGAGCTGCCACTTGTGACTGTAATGATGAAGAGAGAAAAAGAAGTAAAGAGAGGAAGAGAAGTGATTAATATCAAAGAAAAAGATCTTTAAGTTTTATGTTATAAAGATATACCTTTTATTAATGTGTAAGATTAAGTGGTATTTATACTTATATTACTTCGGGAGAGTTTAATACAACTTCTCTGGTAAGAATTCTGAAAAATGTAGCTAAGAACCTTTAACAAAACATTTCTACCAGTATTTTACTTTTAGAAATGTGTTCTGTTGAGATAATTATAAACTCAGGAAAAATGTATAGTTAAAGACCATCACAAAGTTATTAAATAACAAAATACGAAGAATTCAAATTTCCAGCAATATATATGAAATATGACATGTCACATTGCCATTAAAAGTATATTTTGTGAGAATTAATAGGAAGCAGAATGTGTGTTAGAAATAGAGTGGTAAGAAAAAGATTCTTTAACCCTTTATCAATTATTTTTAAAGCCAACACTGAACATTTAAATAAAGTGATACCCATATCTAGATAAGCCATTAATGATAAATTGTTCAGTGAAGTCCTGAGTGTAAAATATAATTGTATCATTAGGGTCAAGGTAGGGTGGATTCACTCTTTGGAAAGTTTGGTTAGCGATGTAATATGCCTATCGTCTGGAAGTCTGAAGTGGCTCCTGCCCATAACAGGCAGGCACATCTCTGAATGACATTCTCAGCTCAGGTATAGCCAAGCAATGTGTCTGCTTCGATTCTCTTGACTATAGTAGTCCGAAAAAATACCAGGCTCACCTCCCCAGATGACTTTAGAAACTGTACATAAAACGTCCTTTTGCCCAAAAAAAAGTCTACTGCATATATTTATGCCGATGCCTGAAAGTGTATGTAAATGGACAATGTTCTTTTTTTGACATTAGAAATAACATACGAGGTGCCACTTAAAATGGAAATGTCAGGTTGTGACCACATATTGAGTTGAAATTCAAATCGACAATTAACATATTTATGTGAATTTAGTTTCAAATTATATGATTTTCCTAAAAAACTTTTAGTGCTTCTTTCTACAAATAAAAGAATTTAAATGACCACTATCAAACCTTTCCAGTTCGAAAAGATTGAAGGAATAGAAGAAACAGGACACAAGGGATATAGAAAATGGGAAATGTAGGCATGGCTAGCAATGGCAGAGAAATGAATTTGAAGAGAAGAGCAAATCCATGCACTCATGATTATATCAAAGTGCATTATTAATTAAATTACATATATTTGTGAGCACAAACTAGAGATCTATGGACCACACAGTTACTAGGGTTGATGGCTAGTCTGTAACTTAACTAGGATGCTCAAGTTACGTCCACCAACATGTACAAGCCAGCTTTGTGAATTCCCCTGATGATGTTCTTATAATTGCAACTCTTACACAGACTTTGGATTAGCCTCTGAGGTCAACTCCAGCAATTTGGGAACAAGTGGAGCCAAACCTCTGAAGACCCTGACAGTACAATTCTGTTGAAGGTTTTCATCTTCTCATAAAGAGAGTAGTTAAATCCCATCATGGGTGCAGGCCACCCTCGTTCACTCCAACCCATGACTCTTCACTCAGTCCCTCTTTCTAGGATTTCTACATATTTTGAACCTGCCGAATAGGATTTTCAAATATGGAAAAGGGCAAAAATTAAAATCCTTAAGAAATGAAAAGTCAAAATACATATTTGGAAAAAATGATATTTTAAAGGACCTCATATCAAGCTTTTTTGTCTTTAATATTCTTCCTATTTCACTTACCCTTTTTGATTCACCTACCGCAAGCAGCAAAGACAAACAATACCTATTAAGGTAGTTACTCAAATCACTGTTGCTCACAATCCAAGATTAAGGTGAATTTCTCTAACAGAAAATGATTTACCTGTACAGCTATGAACCAAAATCATCAAAACAACAAAAGTAAAAGTATGCTTAAAAGAAGCCACTAGTTGAGTCAGGGTGTTAAAGAGACTCATGCTCCTTTCGAGGTGACAATAAAGGAGTTTAAGAGAATTTTTTGAAGCAGTTAGTAACAGACATGCCCATATGTCTTCAAAGAATTGTAATATCACTTCCAATTTGCATAGAAATTTCCATATTTTAATTTGCTGAGTTACTCTTAGTGGACTTTGGTCAAGAGAAAGGTAAGTTTTAATATAGCTTTAGCAATATTTTATTTGTTAAAAACTGGGTAAGAGGTAGAGAAACAGTTGACTATTACAAATTCAAGACGATAAAAAGAAACCTATGGGGCAACAACAACCATAAAATTCTTTTATAAGTTGTCAAGCAAAGGCCATACATATTAATTTATTTTTAATGTGTGTCATAATAGAACGGTACCATAAAACCCTTACTTTTGCCAAAATGTTTATAGTTTATATACTACTTAAAAAATACATCTCCTATGAATATTGAAAAACAATATGGAGCATGGCTACGTATGAGAATTATATATAAAAATGTATTCAAAATGTACAATAAATTCCTAATGTAATTAAAGGATGCCATGCATGCATAAAAGTGCATGACAAAATGGAGTACAATATTTGCTTCAATGTGGCATGTTTTAATGCTATTATATCTCCTCTCAAAATAACAGCATTATAATACGTACTTGCATATAATTGAAATCGAAGAAGGCTTGATCAAGAAAGATATTAAACCCTGACCTTGCATAAATCCGTAATTCCATGGCTTTAAAGTTAGCAAAATCTAGCATCTCAAGTGCTAGAAAGCCATTGACTCACAATAATCTTTTAGGTGCTAAAACCATATCAATCTTGGTACAAACTTGGGATGTTAGTAGTAAAGATGACACATCTGTAATCCTTCATTTGAAAATGAATTTATAGTTTTGATCAAATCTCACTCCCAGGAATAGAAGTAACAATAACTTAAGGATGGTGACTGATTCTTTTTAGTTATATACAGTAAATGTATTTCACTCTTCGTAATGATTAATAAATAGAGAAATTCCTTAACAAACATGTATATCATTTAAATTTAATTTTGATAACCTTTTAACTGCACCACTACAAACCAAATCTTTTTCTGCCAAAGTTTATGTATATGCATGCATTCTACATTTCAAAAAAATAAGACCTAAAGATAAGAGAATATAACAGAATTGCTATGTAATATTTACAATAAGAGGGAAATTTTCATAATGCTGTATACTGAACATAGCTAAATCAAACTCAAATTTCGAGATGAATCTCTAAGAATAAGGTCAGAATCTGATTGGTATAATTGTATATTTGTTTCAAAACATATTTTGTCTATAGCCTTATGTCCCAAATCTGCTAGTCCCTTAACCAAAAGTCACTTGGTCATATTTTATTAATATATTATCCAAAATATAACTAGCAAAATTTATATTATATTTGATTACACTTAAAATGCTTTTTAACCATAATGGTGACATTTATTTTAATAAATTGAACCTTTTCCCCTAAATTTCAGAAATTGCATCTTAACCTATTAATAGATACTATATATCAAATAGTTCCATAGTGCCTGTTTGAAAACCAATTCAAACCTTATAAGATAGCACTGCAATACCATCACTAAAATCATCAGTCTATCTCATTTTCCAATAACCATCTCAATAGCATGTGAGGTTTTACATCCATATGTCCAACTGGGTCCTAAGGCACGCACCGCAAGGAATGAAATGGCTAGGTATGCTAGCATTTTCTAACTCTATTCCCTATGAATACAAATGGATTTAGCTGCGAGTATTACATTGGGTTACAATCTAGGCTTATTAACTGTCACAGTGTAATGAGAACATTATATTAACTAGAATTAAGGAATTACTCACCCAGCTGGGTCTCCTGAATTGTCAGTTTACTTTCCATAGGATACAAAAGCTTGGGTGGCTTATCAGTCAGAGGGGCTGAAAAACAACAACAATAATAATACAGAGACTTATAGTTATGATGCATAAAACTAAAAGATAGAATACAGTCTATTTTCCCAAATATTTTTCATTTTCAAAGTAGTATTAAAGTGTTCCACCAAGTAACGATGAACATACTGCAGATAACACCTTCAGGCAAGCTGAAAAGCTATTAGATTGTACATGAGTAAAACATAACACTTCCAGATTGACAGTCACATGACACTAATGAATTAGACCATCAGGACTGGTCAGTCCCTGTGAACGTATAACTGTGTTTCAGAAAGCATTTTGAATTTCTTCTTTGTTTTACTTTTAATGGGATGTCCTACATTTTTTTCTGTGTCAATTAAAGCACACATGATATATGTGGCATGTATTACAATGATTTTTTTGGCATAAAGTTGTCTCATTACTCTTAATTCCATTCCTAGTTTCCATATCCTAGATCACATCATTTCAAAACCTGCCATTTAGTTATTACATTAAGTATTTCCTACATACATAATCTAAGTGAGGTAGATGTGGCATTAAATTAGCACAAGTACAAGCATGCACACCCACACCAAGGGAATATTTTAAATGCTATTTTCCATTTAGTCTAAACTCTTTCTTACTATTATCCATTACATTTTATAGTGTTTATTGCTAATTTGCATGATATACTCTCTTCGATTTTAAGCTTCTACACATTTCTGCTCTGTGCTCTTGTCAATTTCAATTATCAGCCCATAAATCTAAGAGTTTGTCATTAGAAATCTTGAAGATAGGTTTTCCATTGCATACTTCATTCCTAGCCAAACTAGACTATATCTGGACTTTAGTCAGTTCTCCTTCATTTAGCCTCCTCACTCTGCACTGCCCTCTCTAATAGAATTGCCTAGGTCCCTTGAAACCTGTCACTGAAATTTCTACTCTGTATCAAGTATATAAATTATCAATTAATGATTGCTAAACTAAATGTTTTTGCTTTGAGGGCTTTCTTTCTTCTTTGCCAAGTGGACATGCCAGCTTGGTTGACAACTGGAAGGCTAATCTAGGTAGAACTGTGAGGAGTTGACCACATATACTTATCACCAGAGGGTTCAAGAATTCAAGCTTTAGCAGCTTGCCTCCTCTTCTCTTTAAAGGAAAACACATTAAGTACAAAGAAATGACGTACCCCAAGTCAGAGAATAAAAGGAATGAGTTTTGAGTTTTAGTTTGGAAGAACAACTTCATATATGATTGATAGCTTTTGTTCATAGCTAATGGAATAATTATCCATTCATCTTTATTACTATTTAACAAGAGGATAGAAATAAAGGGCAAAGGAAAGTTTGGGTAATAGGATGAGATCGATCGCTTTGAAATTCTTCTCAAAGATATGACATCACTCTCATTAATCTTTAATACTCTTATTTCCTGCCTAAAGTGATCTTAATGGATTTTATTTTTCTACTGCCTAAATAATCAGCTTATTCACTAAATATTGGCAAAATAGTCTGCCATTAATAGATTGGAAATCTACATTTCTTAGACTCTGGTTATCAAATGGTTTCAGTGAATTTCAAAAGCAAATATGGTATCTAAATAAGTGTTGTATTCAGTAAATTATATCAGTTTATATAATCTTGTAATTATATAGTTACAAGTAGACAACTTGACAGTTTTTTACAGAAAGCAGCTGAGAGAACTGTTCCCTGTTCAAATGCATACCACATTAGTTTGCAGTAAGGCAAAAAATAAAGATCTATAGAGAAAGATAATAAAACTCGTATGCAGTACATTTGTTCAGAAATACAAAATGGTTTTGTGGTTCTCCATCATAACCCACCACCCACTTGATGGCATAATGTTACAACATCCTTAACATCTTTCATATTACTTTCATGTGGCAAACTAGATGTTAGTAAAGGAATTCCTTAAAGCTCAGTCATGGAATTATAGAATGTTGAAGCCAGGAAAAATTATATGCTTATTAAGTTCTTTGATTTGGAAACTGTGTTCTCTAACACGGTATGATTTTCACCATGTCCCTCTGAGTAGGTGGAGTTTGGGGGTGCCCACTGGGCTCGGTTCCCTGCCTTGTTGTGCCACCCACTTCTCCTTGACAAAAGTAGCTCTGCTTTTATTTTACCTTATACATCAGTATTTCACCTAAGATGTTGACCAAACAAATCCAATTCAATTCAATAGATATATATTAAACATAATAATGTGCCAGATATTATGATAGAGGGTCTGTAATATCTTTAGTTTCTGCCCTTATACCTAACAGTGATTTGTAGTTAAAAAAAATTAATAAAAATTTGAAAATAGATTTTAATTTAATAAAAAATATTAACTTTTTAAAAAAACTGGACTGATTCAACTCTCTTATTTTAGAGATCAAGGATCTGAGGTACAAAAAGATCAAAAGGCTCGCCAAAGATAACAGAGCAAATTCAAACTAGAATCCTTCCTAGATCTTTTCCTCCCCATTCTTTTTTATGTGCTCCTTGGAAAATTCTGTCAAGCAAATAATGCATGGGTCTGTGCAGTCTCCCCTCAAGGTGTGTGCAATCTGTTAGAAGAGTAGAAACATGCAACTAAATAATCATAACCTAGAGCAGAGAGCTCTTGCAGTGCAATCTGTCATCATCTATAAGTGTCATGTTTTGGTATTATGACGGGTATCAGTTGGATACATTTCTCATGTGATTTTCCTGTCTTTGATAGAAGTGAAGGGAAACTTCCAGAGACCACAACAGCTGAGCCACTGATCTTACACATTGTCAAAATGACTGTGAAAAGGAGGTGATTGCTAAAGCTAAGATGTAGTTCAGTTCTACAGTCACTTGAGGGTGACCAATTTTGCTGTCACAAAGGAAGAACATGAGCTCGATTTTTCCATTATTTGAATGTTTCTGGGACATTATGGTATTT
>NW_016828007.1:38883-57363 GCF_001698545.2 Rhinopithecus bieti
ATACACACATATGGACACTCACTCACAAATGGAAATCACTTTGAAAACTAAACAAAGTGTAACAGTAATGATATGAAGCACAAGGTAATTTTAAATCCTAATCATATTTTGTCTACAAAACCCACGGCAATTATAGTAGAGATTTTCTCTCACTAATTTTGCATTAAACATAGCTTTGTATTCACCATCAAAAGTATTTTCAAGACCTCATTTTATTCTTCAGAACATCCTATTAACAACGGTAAAGCTTTAGAGTCATTTACAATAATAGCAGACCTCTCTTACAGAGTTATTAATGTCTCTGTTGACAAAACTGTTCTGCATAATAGAAGGAAAATTTTAAGGACACTAATTTTTCTTACTAGCTACCAGCTAGAGAAACATCTAGAAGTCAGTATACATGAAGATGTGTACAGGATTGATTCCCTATCTATATTAAGTTTCCCTGAGTATTCATAAAGGGATATAGCATCTCCCTCTTTTCCCCATCCCTTTTACACTTGAGCTATGGAATGGTAAAAAGTAAAACACTATCTTCCTAAAACAAAAATGACAACACCAGGGTAAAGAGGCCAAGATTCTTGAGTCTTTCTAAAGATCTTAACGTGGAGAGAAATGTGAGGTGTCTATGATACATGCACCTTTCTCTGTTGAACAATCACCTCTTTAAAATTTAATTTTAATCCTTCACATACTAATCTCTCAAATACTATTGAGAATACTCGATACATTTTGGATATCTATACTTATCCTACCATAAAATGTTTCTTTCAAAATCATATGTAATTTTCATAATGTATTTTAACTAGTTCCCTTCACTTGGTTTCTTAGAAGCATTGTGGTAGAGTAGGAAAGATTTCACACAGTTAGTGTTCAAGGAAACCGGTCTAACAGTTCCTAATTCTACCTTATTTGTTTGGCAAGTTGGATAAATTATTTAACATCTCTTAGTCTCAGTCTTTTTATACGGAGAATGTGACATAAATAGTCTTCCTGCGTGAATTGTTGTGAGAATTTAATAGGAAAACAGATTAAGTTCTTGCATATAGTAGATGGAAAATAAATCTGTTCTAATTATATCCATCAAAGTTTGGGACAATAGCATTTAGCAGCCTATATAGCCTGACAAGAAAAATATTACTGTTTGTGAAATAATGAACTGGACGTCCAACCAAAGGATCAAAAGGGGTTTAGACCCTGATTTAAGAATCATTAACACTTTCCACATTAGTTTCCATAGCAGGGGGATTGATCTATACTCAACAAATCAATTCAACAAAAATATTTTAAAGACTTTTAAATATGCAAGAAAATGTACAAGGATTATAAGGGGATCAAATGTAAACAAAACATAGCATTTAGTCCTGAAGGAGCTTATAATCTAGATAATTATAAATACATCCATATTCAAATTTCAAAAGCATTTATGAAAGACCTAAAATAGTCAGTACTAAATTAGAGATAAAAGAATGAGTAAGACATAGTCATTCACAAGGATGTTCATAGATGAGAGCATATTTATGATGCACTGTGGCGAGTGCTATACTCAGAGATAACTTTTTAGTGACCTCATTTAAATCCACCAACTAAAACTGGTCACAAAAAATATTCACAGATTTATACAGCTGACAATAAAACATGCTTTGTGCAATTGCACTGACTCACTCCATTTTACAATAGGCTGTTTGTGCATTTTTTTTAACTTAAAAGAATTGACAAACAACTGCCTGTGTTCACAGATAGTCAGGGGAACTTGGATCACCCATAATGCTTCAACCTCTGAATGACTCAAGAGTGGAATTTCAGTTTTGCTTTCTTTGGCCTGGAATGCTTTAACATTAGTTTCTAATATTGGAGCATACATCTTGTGAGAGTTGTAGAATGTAAACACAATCTCATGGTCCTTGCTGAAGAACGAAATGGGTAGAAGAAAACATCAACATTTACTAGGTGAATCCACTTGGGGTGAAAGGGGTGCTCTATTTTTCACTTATCTCTAATGCTTTAGGGTTGGCAACATTTCTCCTTTCTGTTGCAAATAATTATGGTGACTAACCACAGAGTCATGGAGCCTCAGGAGCCTCAAAGAGTGAGGAGTGACTAAGTAACTGAACAGAAAGGTGCGGGGAGATCAGTTGATGACTAAACTAAAAACATATACAAGGTAACTTTGACTTAAGAGTCATGCCAAGGAGACAGAACAAATACTTCCAAGGAAGTAACTCATAATATATCTATCAAAATACATGTATTTAGGAAAGCCAAGGAATTCATTTGGCTAGCTTTGATACTTAGTATTTTGTTCATTTAATTTGATACGTGTGGTTTGTAGTTAAACTATAAAAATATTCATTTATTCATTCAAAAAATATTTTATAAAGTATTTTCTCTCTACCACGCACTAGGGGCTATAACAGTGAACAAGACAGACAAAATTTCTGCTTTCATGAAGCTTGCATTCCAGAGAAGAAGAAACAAAATAATCATATAAATGGATACACACATAATATAAGGTCAGGTGATTACAAGTACTATGAAAATTAAAGCAGCTATAGAGACTAACGTAAGTGCTATTTTAGAGAAAACTGTCAGGAAAGCTTGCTGTGAGGATCATTTGAAACCTATCTGTGAGAAGGGAGGAAGTGAGTCATATCAATACCTGGAGAATGTTTATGCCAGGCAGAGAGAAGAGCAAGTTCAAAGGTGCTAAGATGGAGTATACTTGGCATGCTTAAGAGAGGGCAAAGAATGTCATTGTATCTATACTGATGTAAAAAAAGAGTGATAATGAATTCAAAGATAGCCACTGGTCGATGCAGGAAGGGCCTTGTAGAACGTGGAAAGGACTTGGGTTTTATTCTAAGCATACTAGGAATGCTTTGGAGAGTTTTAAAAATAAGAGAGCCCCAAGTAGTATTTGTACCAGAGGTATCACTCTGGCATTTTGGTGTTCAAGTCTGGGAAAATGAAGTGGTGTGGAGGCAGAGAGGCAGAATGGAGGCAGGAAGGCAGGAAGGAAGATGTTGGGGGCAGTCCAATGAAAGGTGATGGCACAGTGTTGGTGGTGGAAGTGGTAGAATTCTTTCCCCTTCAGTATCTATTTGGTAGGTAGAACTAACACAATTTACTGATTGACTAGATGTGAATAGTAAATGAATGTCCATGAGTTAAGGGGGATGATCTCTAGTTATGAGCTTGAGCAGATACATGAATGGTGGTGGCATTTAACAATATGTGGAGACAACATAAGAGAAGCAAGATTATGGGGATTAATTATCCAGAGACAAGTTTTATTAATCAGTTTAGTCACCTCTTTTTATCTATACGGACTAATTTTACTATTCAGTGTTGATTTATATTTCTAAAACGTAAGGCATTGACTGATGACTCATCTCCTTATAATTCCCCAAAGGGAAGTGGTCTTGGAAAGTTTTATATTTTAGGCTAATGTCATAGTCATCTATTGTGAGATATACTCTGGCTAATTTCTACTATCCTTCACTTATCGAATAGGGAAACATCGAAAGCCTTTCCACTCAGGTCTGGAACAAGACAAAGATGTCCACTTTTACCACTTGTATTCACCATAGTACTGGAAGTCTTTGCAAGAACAATTAGCCAATAGAAAGAAATAAATGGCATTCAAATTAGAAAGAAGTCAAATTATCCTTACTTGCTGATGACATGATCTTATACTTAGAAAAATCTAAAAACTCCACCAAAAACCTCTTAGATTTGATAAATGAATTCAGTGAAGTTGCAGGATAATAATCAACATACAAAAATTAGCAGCATTTCTATACACAAATAATTAGCTCAGAACGAAATCCCCTTTACAATAGCACAAAAAAATAGAATACCTATGAATAAGTTTAACCAAGGAGATGAAAGATCTCTACAAGGAAAACTATAAAACACTGATGAAGAAAGTTGAAGAGGATGCAAACAAATGAAAAGATATCCCACACTCATATTATAGATTGGAAGAATTAATATCATTAAAATGACCATACTGCCCAAAGCAATTGACAGATTCATTGCAATCCTATCAAAGTACTAATGTCATTTTTCACAGAAGTAGAAAAAAGCAATCCTAAAATTCATATGGAACAAAATAGAGCCCAAGGAGCCAAAGCAATCCTAATCAAAAAGAACAAAGTTGGAGGCATCACACTACTTGAGTTCAAATTGTACTACAAAGCAATAGTAACCAATACAGAATGGTACTGGCACAAAAACAAACACATACACCAATGGAACAGAATAGAGAGCCCAGAAACAAACCCACGCACTTACAGTCAACTCATTTTTTGACAAAGGCACCAGGAACGTACATTGGGGAAAAGATAGTCTCTTTAATAAATGGTGTGGGAAAACTGGATATTCATATTCAGAAAAATAGATACCCATCTTTTACCATATACAAAAATAAACTCAAAATAGATTAAAGACTTAAATATAAGATTTGAAACTATAAAACTGCTAGACAAAAACATTGGGGAAATGCTAGGGGACGTTGGTCTGGGCGAAGATTTTTTGGTTAAGACCTCAAAAGCACAGGCAACCAAAGCAAAAACAGACAACTGAGATTACATTAGGCTACAAAGCTTTTGCACAGCGAAGGAAACAGTTAACAAAGTGAAGAGACAACCTACAAAATGAAAGAAATTATCTGCAAATGATCCATCTGACAAGGTGATATGGTTGGCTCTTCGTCCCCACCCAAATCTCATGTCGAATTGTAATCCTCAATGTTGGAGGAGGGGCCTCGTGGGAGGTGACTGGATCATGGGGGCGGACTTCCCACTTGCTGTTCTCATGATAGTGAGTGAGTTCTCAGGAGATCTGGTTGATTAAAAGTATGTAGCACTTCCCCCTTCGCTCTCTCTCTCCTGCTCTGCCATATGAAGATGTGCCTGCTTCTTCTTCACCTTCTGCCTGATTGTAAATTTCCTGTGGCCTCCCCAGCCATGCTTCCTGTACAGCCTGCAGAACTGTGAGTCAATTAAAACTCTTTTATTCATAAATTACCCAGTCTCAGGTAGTTCCTTATATGAATGCAAGAATGAACTAATACACAAGGGATTAGTAAGCAGAATATATAAAGAGCTCAAACAACTCAATAGCAAAAATCTTCCCCAAAATCAAATTATCCCATAAGAAAATCAGCAAAGGACCCAAATAGATATTTCTTAAAAGAAAACATGCAAATGGCTAACAGATATATGAAAAAAAATGTTCAACATCAACTAATCATCTGAGAAATGCAAATTAAAACCACAAAGAGCTGTAATACCAGCTACATGGGAGGCTGAGGCAGGAGAATCGCTTGAACCCGCAAGGCGGGGGTTGCAGTGAGCTGAGATCATGCCATTGCACTCTAGCCTGGGCAACAACAGCAAAACTCCGTCTCAAAACAAAAAGAAAAACCACGAAGAGAAATTTCAGCCTAGCTAGAAATGCTAGTTATTATCAAAAAGACAAAAAAATAACAAATGTTGGAGAGGCTGCAGAGAAAAGTGAATGCCTGTACACTGTTGGTGGAAATGTAAAGTAGTACAGCCATTGTGGAAAACTCTACGGAGATTCCTCAACATACTAAAAAGAAAATGTGGCATATGTACACAACGGAATATTATTCAGCAATAAAATAGTATGAAATTCTGTCATTTGCAGCAAGATAGATGGAAAGTCATTATATTAAGTAAAATAAGCCAGGCACAGAAAGAAAAATACCATATTTTCTCACTCATATGTGAGAGCAAAACAAGTGAATCTTATGAAAGTAGAGAATAGAATGACTGTTATGAGAGGCTGGGGAGGGGGTGATGAAGAGAAATTGATTAACATGTACAAAAATATAGTTAGATAGAAGGAATAAATTCTAGTACTCTATTGTACAGCAGGAAAATTATAATTAGGAATACTTTATTGCATATATCATAATAGCTAGAAGAGAAGAATTGTAATGTTCCCACCAACATAAAGAACTGGTAAATATTTGAGATGATGGCTATCCCCATTACCCTGATTTGATCATTACACATTGTCTACATTCATCAAAATATCACATACACCCCAAAATGTATATAATTATGACACATCAATAAAAAGTATACACCCAAATTTATTTTTTGACTAATACAAACAGGGTCCTGCTTATCCAAGTTCCTAAGAACAATTCTCCAGTACTTCCTTAGTTCACTGATATGTGGAACATATTTAATTGGCAAATTGGATATAATCACGATTAATTTAGTTTGCTCTCATTAAAAAATATTTATTATGAAGTACTATCCTAACATATGAGTTACAGAATTTACATTTAGTTGCTCTCCAGTATCTTGATAAACCTCCAAGGTAAAAGAAACAATGAAAATACTCTATTCATTATTTTCATAATGGAATTACTCAAGAATACCAAAGGAAACTGTGGTCAACATGGAGATAATGTTAAGGTTCAGGGTCTCTATTCATTTTTCACCTTCTACATTTGTCCTTTATGCCACAGCTTTCATTGTATCCAGCCCTGTTTGATGCACTAAGACTCATGACAGATCCCAGAACACATTTAATCACCCACTAAACCCTGATTCTGACCAAATGAGTGGAGAAAAACATGGAGGGTAAACAAAAGAGAGTATCACTAGATATAGAATAAATAAAGGTGGTTCAGTGTTTTTAAATTTCACATTTAAAACAATTGCTGCAGTAGATTTTGCATAAATGTGAGGATGAATTCCAACTGATTGCATGACTAATTTCAGCCATTTAAAATAAATTTGTGTGTAGTCAATGCTAAAGAAAAAATGGTGAGAAA
Source organism: Rhinopithecus bieti (assembly GCF_001698545.2). Lineage (NCBI taxonomy): Eukaryota > Metazoa > Chordata > Mammalia > Primates > Cercopithecidae > Rhinopithecus > Rhinopithecus bieti. Next base: position 45,704 of record NW_016828007.1, read on the forward strand.
AATGAAACAATATATAATTATCCAGAGAAATGATGATGAAGCATAGGAAAAGGATGCTGATTGATGTAAAAGCTATAATCAAGTAGGTGAGCATGCCAACTACTGTTTTCACTTCTATTGACAGGCAAAAAAATAATAATAATAACAGTTACTAATTATCTTCTAGGAACAATAGTCTATTCCAAGAAATTACGTATCCTGTGAGGGAAAGCATCTCTAGCAATGAGGAAGTATGCAAAATGATCATAGCATATCTTTTTTCTTCTTTCTATTAGCAGATAAAAGGCCTTCAGAAATGAAAAAGGATAACTCCCAAGTTATTTAGAAATGCTTATCAAAATAAAATTTTGGAATACGAAAAAGGTACAATGTTACTGTGAAAGTCAGAACATTGTAAATTCTCTGCTTATCTCAAGATATCACAAAAAGACATTATATTTCTAAGTATAGTATAATGTAATTTAATGACCTTCCAGATTATACTGAGTTGTTTTACATATACTTGTGCTTCTGAAGAAGATATTTACATTTCTTGGTATTCTGTTCTTGATACACAGTCCTGCATGATTACTCAATGGCATGGTTTTATGACAGTGGTTCTCAACTGAGATTGTCACAATTCGTAGGGGGTGTTACTTGACAATGGATGCTGCTAGAGATCTTACAATGCACAGGAAAGATGTACACAAGAATTATCTGGCCCTAGATGTCAATAGTGCTCAATAATTCCGAGGTTGAAAAATTCTGCCGTATGCTAGCCACATATTAAAAGTGGTTTTATTACCTCTATTTCAAACCAGAAATGGTCAGGAAAGTTAAATTTTCTGGTAGACATAAAGCTATTGTTAACACAGAACTGTTGAAACATAGTGGTGGAAGCTGCAGCCTGGGCTGTCATAGAGTGGACCACAGTCATGAAGGAAGCCATGAAGGATTTAGAACCTTGTACAGGCTTAGCAACCAGAAAGATCAGGTATGATAGGGTACGGGGGAAAGATGCAAGGCCAAAATGAGAAGGACTGATGAAAATTCGTATGAAGAATGAGTAACCTACTCTTTCATCTTCCAAATCCCCATATGAAGAATGACTACCACCACAATCTCTTCTCTCCACCCAAACAACTGAAAATCAAGAGCTTCTTCTCTAAAAATATTCAATAAACCACTTAATGTAGAAAAGCAAAGCCATTCCTGAACTTCAGAAATAATTCCAATGTATTTCAAAACATTTACCTTATGACACAATTCACAACTGCAAATATATGAAACCAGCCTACACATCTATCCACCAATGAGTGGATAAAGAAAATATGGTGGATAAATATATATATAATGAAATACCTACTCAGCCATAAAAAGGAATGAAATAATGGCATTCGCAGCACCCTGGATAGAGTTGAAGACCATTATTCTAAGTGAAGTAACTCAGTAATAGAAAACCAAACATTGTATGTTCTCACTTATAAGTGGGAGCTAAGATATGAGGACACAAACACATAAGAATGATATAATGGACTCTGGGGAGTTGGGGGAAGGATGGGAGGGGAGTGAGGGATAAAAGTGAGGCTCTCATTATGATAGTGGACTGAAAAAAGGTAAGCATTCTAGAAGCCTCTTTAATGCTGTAACCAAAAAGATACTGAATTTTAATAAGCATGGCCTACATTGAAATTCAAGGTTTATAAATATAAAACAATTTCTAATTTTTGTAGTAATTACATAAAATCTTAGAGATGTTCTTTAGAATGACATTTTAAAACAGCCCAAATCTTATAAAAATAACTTCATATTTGCATAAAATATAGGAATATAAAGTTAACCAAATATTTTTACTACTACTACAATGCATTTCTTTAGATGAATTAAACTTCATTGGTGGTCTGAAGGCAATATACATTAGGGGTAATGATACTGATATGGTTTGGCTGTGTCCCTCACCAAATCTCATGTTGAATTGTAGCTCCCATAATTCCCACATGTCGTGGGAGGACAGACCCAGTGGGAGGCAATTGGATCATGGGGGCGGGTTTTCCCATGCTATTCCTGTGATAGTGAATAAGTCTCATGACATCTCATGGTTTTATAAATGGGAGTTCCCCTACACAAGCTTTCTCGCCTGCTGCCATGTAAGATGTTACTTTGCTTCTCCTTTGCCTTCTGCCATGATTGTGAGGCCTCCTCAGTCATGTAGAACTGTGAGTCCATTAAACCTCTTTTTCTTTATAAATTACCCAGTCTTGGGTGTGTTTTTATTAGCAGCATGAGAACAAACTAATACAAATACTATACTTTTGTATATTAATATATTCAACTTCAGCACTTGCTTTAACTTTCTTGACCTCTGTCAATGATTAGGCTGCATCGGGAGATGATAGCACAGGTTCTTTTGATATTCTGTGCATCTAAGATAACCTGTTTACACTTGGAACCCTGGAATGCCAATATAATAGTAATATAAATATTGTGCATTAAATTGAAAAGTTACTTCAATTTGGTGGCATTACTACTTTAAAAAAAAAACCTCCAGATAATTAGCCTCTCTCACTTCCTTTCTTTTTTCCTTCCTTCCTCTCACCCTCCCTCAATCCACCATTTCCTTTCATCCTTCCTTTCTTACCAAGAAGTATATGTGAAGGCAGGTTGAAAACAAACATTTTATTTATTCTATCCTGGATACAGCAAAAGTGATAATAATAATAAGAGCCCCAATTTTCCATTCATTCTTTTGTTCAACAAATAGAACACCTATAAGTTACTTGCCTAGATCATCATCACTTTTCTCTGTTTATACTAATTGTTATGATTCATTTAACTAACACTGTTGGAGGAGTCAGTTTATGCAAACAATTATTTAGGAAATAATAATCTCCCACCAAATAAGATTTCCAGTAGTTTCAACACTCTAAAAGCTTACTAAAGAGGTCCTATGGTGGTTTTCTATTGTTTCATAAAACAAGTCTATCACAAGTCATTAAAACATGATTATTACCAAAATAAGAAGTACAAGAAAGAAAAGCATGCCTATGAGCAATAATATCAGGCACCCGTTAACTAATACTTGCTATTCAAATCTAATTATGCTGTGAATATTCTTATATTACTTTTGCTATCAGTTACTTGGCAACAAATGGAAGTTAATCATTTCAAGCATTGCAGGAAAATCTGCAAATTTGTTCTTAGTAGCATTGAACACTACTCATGTTGTCAAAAGAAAGGAAAACAAAACAAAATAAAACAAAACAAAAGACTGCTACAAACAACAACACATGCAAAATGTTAGAAATTACTAAAGTTTGGTGATAAGTACACAGGGTTTCATTATGTTATTCTCTCTCTGTGAATATTTATAGCTAAAATTGTCTATACTAAAAGAGTTATTTTAAAAAATATAAATGCTATGGATATGATATGAAGACTTTGGTAAATTTTGCGTGGTATAAATAGTGCACACATATACACAGTTTCTACATCTACATGTGTCCATATATCGAAGCATACATTGTACATTTAGAGCCAAGTTTATAACAAGAAATGGAATTACATGGAATTGCATCTATGCCAGCTCAAAGCAATACCATAGTTCTATTTGCCTAGCAAAATTTGTTTCTATTACATCTTCACATTTCTCTGAAAGTGATAAATAGTAAAGACATTTTACTTTAGAACAGAAGAATAGAAAAGCACTAATACAACTCATCAGTGAAACACTACTGAGTTATAAAATATTCCCAGTCTTAGTAGCTTAAAATAATGGTCATTTATTATTGGGATCAGAGATTAGAGATAACTGATCTGGGCCAGACGTGAATGATCTTTGTTTTACTCCCTTATGCATCTGTGGTTAACTGCAGGTCAAGCATGTGGCTTTGCTCATTTTGGCTGGGCTTGCTCACATTTTTTACATTTTAACAAGCTAAGACTTTTATTCAGTAACTGATGGCAAAACAACGGTTTGTAAGCAAGAAAGCAATGTGATCCAAAGTGAATTTTTTTCATGCTCCTGTAAAGTCTGGAACTATTCTCAAGCTGCTACTCATCAAGCACACTGAACATTTTGCNACCTATAAGTTACTTGCCTAGATCATCATCACTTTTCTCTGTTTATACTAATTGTTATGATTCATTTAACTAACACTGTTGGAGGAGTCAGTTTATGCAAACAATTATTTAGGAAATAATAATCTCCCACCAAATAAGATTTCCAGTAGTTTCAACACTCTAAAAGCTTACTAAAGAGGTCCTATGGTGGTTTTCTATTGTTTCATAAAACAAGTCTATCACAAGTCATTAAAAACATGATTATTACCAAAAATAAGAAGTACAAGAAAGAAAAGCATGCCTATGAGCAATAATATCAGGCACCCGTTAACTAATACTTGCTATTCAAATCTAATTATGCTGTGAATATTCTTATATTACTTTTGCTATCAGTTACTTGGCAACAAATGGAAGTTAATCATTTCAAGCATTGCAGGAAAAATCTGCAAATTTGTTCTTAGTAGCATTGAACACTACTCATGTTGTCAAAAGAAAGGAAAACAAAAACAAAAATAAAACAAAACAAAAGACTGCTACAAACAACAACACATGCAAAATGTTAGAAATTACTAAAGTTTGGTGATAAGTACACAGGGTTTCATTATGTTATTCTCTCTCTGTGAATATTTATAGCTAAAATTGTCTATACTAAAAAGAGTTATTTTAAAAAATATAAATGCTATGGATATGATATGAAGACTTTGGTAAATTTTTGCGTGGTATAAATAGTGCACACATATACACAGTTTCTACATCTACATGTGTCCATATATCGAAGCATACATTGTACATTTAGAGCCAAGTTTATAACAAGAAATGGAATTACATGGAATTGCATCTATGCCAGCTCAAAGCAATACCATAGTTCTATTTGCCTAGCAAAATTTGTTTCTATTACATCTTCACATTTCTCTGAAAGTGATAAATAGTAAAGACATTTTTACTTTAGAACAGAAGAATAGAAAAGCACTAATACAACTCATCAGTGAAACACTACTGAGTTATAAAATATTCCCAGTCTTAGTAGCTTAAAATAATGGTCATTTATTATTGGTCACGGTTCTCCAAGATAACTGATCTGGGCCAGACGTGAATGATCTTTGTTTTACTCCCTTATGCATCTGTGGTTAACTGCAGGTCAAGCATGTGGCTTTGCTCATTTTGGCTGGGCTTGCTCACATTTTTTACATTTTAACAAGCTAAGACTTTTATTCAGTAACTGATGGCAAAACAACGGTTTGTAAGCAAGAAAGCAATGTGATCCAAAGTGAATTTTTTTCATGCTCCTGTAAAGTCTGGAACTATTCTCAAGCTGCTACTCATCAAGCACACTGAACATTTTGCCATTTCTCCAATTTACCACTTTCTTGGAATCATTTGGAATGCCCCTCCTTTTCTTCTAGAATGCTGTATCCCTCCTTCTTAAATCCTAACCCATCTTTCGATAACTATCACAGATGTCAACTTATAGGCTAAACTTTACTGACTAATTCTGGGACTCTTAAACAAAATCTGTTTACCTCCGTCCAACCTTTAAGAGGCCAGATTGTAACTTTTCCTTCTACACATTTAACTTTCCATTGACATTGTAAACTCACTAAGAATAAATTTTTAAACTTTTATATCCCTGGATTTTAGTGTTTTTTGTAACAGGTAAAACAGAAGATATTCCAAAAAAAATTTTTGAGATGATTAGTCAAGGAAAGATTTAATTGTATTTCATGCATTCTATTTTAAAAGGCAGTAATTGTGTGCCATTTCCTGAAGATCTACATTAAAACTGCCATTAAAATAATTTTGATGGCTAATGAGATATGCTTCTGTTACTTTAGAAAACTTATTCATCTTGAAAATACACTACAGGAATTCAGAAAAATGACTACTAATACTCTTTGAAAAGTATCTTATCTCATTCTTTTTCAAATTAAATGGACAGATAACATTGTATGTATCTATCATGTACAACATGACACTTTGAAGTATATATGCATTGTGGAATGGTTAAATCTAACTAATCAACAAGTGCATTACCTCACGTAGTTGTCATTTTTGTGGTGAAAATACCTAACATCCAGTCTGTGCATTTGTCAAGAATACAATATACTGTCATCAATGATAGTCATCATGCTGCACAATAGATCACTTGAAATTATTCCTTCTATCTAACTATAATTATATATCCTTTGATCAACATTTCCCCAACATTCCCATCCCAACCACCCCAGCCTCTGGTATCCATCACTCAACATTCTACTTTTTTGAGATGAGTTTTTTAGATTCCATACATGGGTGTGATCATGTAGTATTTGTCATATTGTGCCTGGGATCTTTCACTTAACCTTATGCCTTCTGGATTCATCTATGTTGTTGCAAATGACAAGATTTCTTATTTTTATGGCTAAATAGTATTCCATTGTGTATCTATATACATTTTATTAATCCATTTATCCACTGATGGATGCTTAGGTTGATTCCACACCTTGGTTATGGTAAATAATGCTGCAATATACATAGAAGTACATATGTCACTGACATACTCATTTTGTTTTCTTTGGATATATACACAGGAGTGGAATTACTGATCATGTTACAGCTCTATTTTTAATTTGTTTAAGAACCTCCATACTGTCTCCATAATGGCTGCACTAATTCACATTCTCTCCAATAGTGCACAAGGGTTTCCTTTTTTCCACAATCTAGCCAAAACTTATCTTTTTGTTTTGTTTTGTTTTTTGACAATAGCCATTCTAATAGGAGTGAGGTGAGAGCTCACTGTGGTTGTGATTTGCACTTCCCTGATGATTAGTGATGTTGAACATTTTTTTGATGTACCTGTTGGCTATTTGTATGTCTTCTTTTGAGAAACGTCTATACAGGTCTATTGCCCATTTTAAATTGGGTTATTTGGCTTTTTTCTATTGAATTGTTTGAATTCCTTATATATTTTGTATATTAATCCCTTATCAGATGTATAGTTTGCAAATATTTTCTTTCATTCTATAGGTCGCTTTTATTCTATTGAGTTTTTCTTTTGCTGTGCAGAAGCTTCTTAGTTTGATAAAATCCCATTTGTCCTTTTTTTTGCTCTTGTTGCCTCTGTTTTTGAAGTCACATCCAAAAAATCATTGCCCAAAACAATATCATGGAGTTCTTCCCCTATGTTCCCTTCTACTAGCTTTACACTTGTGGGTCTTACCTTTGTTTTAATCCATTTTGAATTGATTTTGCATAGCGTGAGATACAATAGTCTAATTTCATTTTTCTGCATGTGGCTATCCAGTTTTCCCAAAACCATTTATTGAAAAGACTGTTTTCCCCATTGTGTACTCTTGGCAGTTTTCAGGAAAAAAAAGAGTTAGCTGTAATTGTGTAGATTTATTTCTGGGCTCTTCATTCCGCTTCATTGGTCTATGTTTTCATGCCAGTACCATGCTATTTTGGTTACTATTGCATCATAGTACATTTTGAAGTCACGTAGTGTGATGCCTCCAGCTTTGTTCTTTTAGCTCAAGATTGCATTGGCTATTTTGTGTCTTTTGCAGTTTATAAAACCTATTGGATTCTTTTTTCTATTTCTGTGGAAACTGTCATTGGTATTTTGATAGAGACTGCATTCACTCTGTAGATCACTTTGAGTAGTATGGACATTGTAACAGCATTTATTCTTCCAGTTTGTGAATACAAAAATTTTTCATTTATCTGTGTCTTCTTCAGGTTATTTCATCAAGATTTTGCAAAATGTAAAAGGCTACAGTTTTCAGTGTAGAGATGGTTTTCCTTCTCGGTTAAATGTATTCATATGTATTTTGCATTTTGTAGCTACTAGAAATAAAGATTTTAAAATAATATTTCTTTTTCAGATAGTTTGCTGTCAGTGTATATAAATGCTACTAATTATTGTATGCTGATTTTATGTCCTGCCACTTTACTGAACTTGTTTATTAGTTCTAAAGTTTTTTGGTGGAATCTTCAGGGTTTTCTATATATACATAAGATCATGTCTCTCCAAGCATGAAAAGTTTAGTATCTTCCTTTTCCATTTGGATACCCTTTATTTCTTTCCCTTGCATAATTGCTTTGGCTAGGATTTCTAGTACTTTGTGGAATAGAAGTAGTGAAAGTGAAAATCCATATCTTGTTCCAGATCTTTGAGGAAAAGCTTACACTTTTTCCCCATTCAGCATGATGTTAGCTGTAGGTTTGTCAGATATGGTCTTCATGGTCATGAGGTGCATTGTTTCTATACTTAATTTCTATACCTAAATTGTTGAGAGTTTTTATCTTGAAAGGATACTGAATTTTATTAAATGCTTTATATGCAACTATTGAAATGATTATGTGGTTTTTCTCCTTCCTTCTGTTAATGTGATGTAGCATGTTTATTGATTTGTGTATGCAAACTATCCTTGTGTCCATGGGATGAATCCTAATTGATCATGTAAATAATATTTTTATGTGTTGTTGAATTTGGTTTTCTTATATTTTGTTGAGAATTTTTGCATGTGTAATCATGAAGGAAATTTGCCTGTAGTTTTCTGTTGTTGTGTCCTTATCTGTTTTTGGTATCAGTGTAATGCTGGCCTCATAGAATGATTTAGGAGTATTCTCTCCTCTTCAATTTTTTGGAATAGCTTAACAAGAATTGGTATTACTTCCTTAAACATTTGGTAGAATTCAGCAGCAAAGCCTGGGCTTTTGTTTGATGGGAGATTTTCTATTACTGATTCAATATTCTTGTTATTGGTCTGTTCAGGTTTTCTATTTCTTCATAATTCAATGTTGGTAGGTTGTATTTGTCTAGGAATATATGCATTTCTTCTAGATTATCTAATTTGTTGGCATATAATTATTCATAATACTCTCTTATGATCCTTTGCATTTCTTCAGTCTAAGTTGTAATGTCTTTCTTCATCTCTGATTTTATTTGAATATTCTCTTCTTCATCTCTGATTTTATTTATTTGAATATTCTCTCTTCTTAGTCTAAAGGTTTGTTGATTCTGTCTTCAAAAAATCTTTGCTTCATTCATCTCTTGTATTGTTTTTCTAATATCCATTTTACCCTTTTCTGCTCTGATCTTTATTATTCCCTTTATTCCCTTCCTTCTACTAATTTTGGGTTGTTTCTACTTGTTTTTCTAGTTCCTTGCAGTGCAACCTTAGGCTATTTGAGATTTTTCTCTTTTTTGATACAGGCATTTATTGTTATAAACTTTCCTCTTAGAACTCCTTTTGCTATATTTCATAGTTTTTTGGTATGTTGTATTTCCATTTTTATTTGTTTTAAAAAATTTAAATTTTCCTTTTAACTTCTTTATTGATCAATTGCATGTTCAGGGGCATGTTGTTTAATTTTCACGCATTTGTGAATTTTCCGAAGTTCGTCCTTTTATTTATTCCTAGTTTTGTACCATCATGGTCTGAAAAGATACTTGATATTACTTCAGTCTTCTACAGTTTGATAACACCTGTTTCGTGGTCTCACATGTGATCTATCCTGAATCATGCTCCACGGGCAGTTGAGAAGGATCTGTATTCTGCATCTGTTGGATGTAATATTCTGTATCTGTCTGTTAGGTCCACTTGGTCTAGACTACAGTTTCAATCCAATGTTTCTTCTGTCTGGAAAATCTTTCCATTGCTGAAAGTGGGCTGTTAAATGCCCCTACTGTTACTGTATTGCAGTCTTTCTCTCCTTTCAGACCTATTACTATTTTCTTTGTATATTTAGGTGCTCCAAAGTGATGTACATATATGTCTATAATCGCTACATCCTCTTGCTGAATTGGCCCCTTTATCATTATATAATGACTTTGCCTCTTTTCATAGCTTTTGACTTAAAGTCTATTTTACCTGATTTAAGTATAGCTACTCCCATTGTTTTTTATTTCTATTTACATACAATATATTTTTCATACTTTCACTTTCAGTCTCTGTGTGTCCGTACCAGTAAAGTGAATTTTTTATAGGTACCATATAGAAGAGTCTTGTTTTTTAATCCATTCAGCCACTCTATATGTTTTGACTGGATAATTTAATCTATTTAATTCACATTAGTTATTGATAGGTAAGGACTTACTACTGCCATTATGTTCACTATTTTTGAGTTGTTTTGTAAATGCTTTTAAAATTTCTTTCTCTTTCACTGTCTACCTTTGTGGTTAAGTGATTTGCTCTAGTACTGTGGTTTGATTCCTTGCTTCGTACAGTTAGTGTATCTATTATAAGTTTTTTGCTTTGTGGTTACCATGAGGCTTACAAAAACATCTTATAAGTTATTTTAAATTGATAACAATTTAACTCTGACCACACACAAAAAAATTGTTCACTTTAACTCCACACACATTCATATTTTGAATTTTGATGTCACAATTTAAATCTTTTATATTACATGAACCATAATAAGTGTACTTATTATTTTTAATAGTTTTATCTTTTAACCTTCTTACTAAAGATATAAGGAATTTACACACCACCATTACCGTATTAGAATATTCTTTTTTTTTAATTTTTGAGGCAGAGTCTCGTTGTGTCACCAGGCTGGAGTGCACTGGCGCGATCTCGCTCACTGCAACCTCCGCCACCCAGGTTCAAGCAATTCTCCTGCCTCAGCCTCCTGAGTACCTGGGATTACAGTCGTGTGCCACCACACCCAGCTACTTTTCACATTTTTAGTAGAGACGGGGTTTTGCCATGTTGGCCAGGCTGGTCTTGAACTCCTGACCTCAGGTGATCCGCCCACATTGACCTCCCAGAGTTGTGGGATTACAGGTGTGAGCCACCACGCTTGGCCTAAAGTATTCTTAATTTGACTTTGTACTTACTTTTACCAGTGAGTTTTATACTTTCAAACGCTTTTGTGTTACTCCCAAGCATTCTTTTCTTTCAGCTTGAAGAAGTTCCTTTAGCATTTCTTGTAAGACATGTCTGGTGGTGAAGAATTCCCTTGACTTTTGTTTGTCTGGGAAGTCTTTATCTCTCCTTCATTTCTGAAGGACAGCTTTTGTTGGTATGGTATTTTGGTTGGCATGTTTTCCTTAATCACTTTGAAAATATCATCCCAAGGGGTGCAAGCAAGATGGCCGAATAGGAACAGCTCCAGCCTCCATCTCCCAGCGTGAGTGACACAGAAGACGGGTGATTTCTGCATTTTCAACTGAGGTACCGGGTTCATCTCACTGGGGAGTGCCAGACAATTGGTGTTGGTCAGCTGGTGCAGCCCGACCAGCCAGAGCTGAAGCAGGGCGAGGCATTGCCTCACCTGGGAAGCTCAAGGGGGAGGGGAATCCCTTTAGAAACTGAGACACACAACACCTGGAAAATCGGGTAACTCCCACCCTAATACTGCGCTTTACCACGGGTCTTAGCAAACGGCACATCAGGAGATTATATCCCACACTTGACCGGGAGGGTCCCATGCCCATGGAGCCTCCCTCATTGCTAGCACAGCAGTCTGAGATCTAACTGCAAGGCAGCAGCGAGGCTGGGGGAGGGGCGCCCACCATTGCTGAGACTTAAGTAGATAAACAAAGCCTCCAGGAAGCTAGAACTGGCTGGAGCCCACTGCAGCTCAAGGAGGCCTGCCTGTCTATGTAGACTCCACCTCTGGGAACAGGGCATAGC
>NW_016828008.1:0-1051 GCF_001698545.2 Rhinopithecus bieti
TAGAGACAGAATCTCACTATGTTGCCCAGCTGGTCTTGAACTCCTGGGCTCAGGCAATCCTCCCACCTCGGCCTCCCAAAGTGCTGGGATTACAGGAATGAGCCACTAAGACCCATCAAGAGGTCTTAAATAGGTAGCCAGATTCCCTCTCCTAACATCTGCTGAAGTCTGAAGGTATGCAGGGAGGAAAACTAAAGAGATAAACTGGAAGCTGGGTGTGGTGGCTCACGCCTGTAATCCCAGCACTTTGGGAGGCTGAGGCAGGTGGATTGCCTGAGGTCAGCAGTTTGAGACCAGCCTGGCCAACATGGAGAAACCCCATCTAGTAAAAATACAAAGTTAGCTGGGCATGGTGGCCCATGTCTGTAATCGCAGCTACTAGGGAGGCTGAGGCAGGAGAATCACTTGAATCTGGGAGGGGAAGGTTGTGGTGAGCTGAGATCACGCCATTGCACTCCAGCCTGGGCAACAGGAGCAAAATTCTGTCTCAAAAACATAAAATAAAATAAAATAAAGAAACCGACACATCTCTGAAAAGCAGAGTGGAAATTCTTATGCTTCTCTTGGTTTTGGCGACACAGTCAGGCATGCCCTCAACTGTAAGCTGAGTAGAGTCACATCCTAGGAATGGACTCAAACAGAGATGAACTGAGCCTCACCAAATCTGTAATACAGCCTGGACTCATTGGAGTTCTTGATTGGATTAATGGGATTAACCACACTTTCTGTCTGGCAGAGGACTGTGTAAACTGTCTCTGGTGGAAAATAAACATCTTATGGAGCCTCAATAGTGCTTTTGTATGTATTTTACCAGCATTCAGTCAAAAATAGCAAAGTATGTGAAAAACAAAAATATATGACTGATAAATAAAAATACATAAGATGTGGATTCACAGATGATACAGACATCAGAGTTAGAAGACAAGGATTTCCAAATAATTATCATTAATATATTCAGAAAATAGAGGAAAAGATGGACATAATATGGAGAATTTCAACAGAGAATTACAGTCTAAAAAAATCAAATGGCCGGGCGCGGTGGCTCAAGCCT
>NW_016828009.1:0-765 GCF_001698545.2 Rhinopithecus bieti
TAGGGTGGAACTTGTAGGGTCAGGTGCTTGTGATGATAACTAACAGGCTGTGGTTAATTGAAGCATTCTCTACTGACTTGATTTTACACTGGGTTGATGCCATTTGTTTCCTCTTAAATTGGGGTTGCATTGGACACCTTTGTCCCGGATTTCATGTGCACCTGTGTGAGAGCTTCTCTAGGGTAGGCCAGAAAGAAAATTGCAGACATATGAGATAGTCTCCTTTCAGCTTTGTTAGGGACTGCTGTGCTGATGATTTCCTTTTCTTTTTCCTTTTTTGAGACAAGGGAGTGGGGTGGGGGGGGGTCTCACTATGTTGCTTAGGCTGGTCTTGAACTCCTGGGCTCAAGTGATCCTCTTGCCTCCGCCTCCCAAAGTGCTAGGATGACAGGCATGAGCCCACACGTACACCCTGATTTCTTTCACCATATAGATTTTTCTTAAAAATTGAAGAAGTTTAACGTATCAATGTTTTCTTTAGGGTACGTGCTTTTGTATTTTCCATTTTAACAATCCTTTCCTATGCTCTTCTATGTTCTCTTTCGCCATGTTCTTTCTTTTACTTTTCACACTTAGGTGTGTGATCCAGCCGGAGGTTGAGTGTGTGTGGTGCGAGGTCAGAATCCCAGGGTCGATCCTCTCCCCCACCACCTGCGTGCACAGCTGGCTTTTCCAGCATTGACGATGGAGCAGCTCATTCTCCACCCTCTGATTCCAACAGCATTTCTATCGTAGTCCCCTTTCCCCAAAAGGCTGGCTGCTTTT
>NW_016828010.1:0-1123 GCF_001698545.2 Rhinopithecus bieti
ATCGCAAAAAAAAAAAAAAAAAACAGTATTGTGATCTTATGGGATGACTGTCTTACATGTACTTTGTCATTGACCAAAACATTGTGTACGTACAGCACATGACCGTATCGATAGGTTGCAGGGATTTGGATGTGGACATCTTTGTGGGGTAACATTATTCTGTCGACAGCAGCCCTTGATACCTAAAAATGTAATCCTTAAACAAGTAGCATTAACATCACCTGTGATTTTGTTATAAATGCAGATTCTTAGACCCTTGAGATCCCAGACCTACTAAATACAGAGTCTGCTTTTTTTTTTTTGAGACGGAGTTTCACTCTTGTTGCCCAGGCTGGAGTGCACTGGCTCAGTCTCGGCTCACTGCAACCTCCGCCTCCTGGGATCAAGCAATTCTCCTGCCTCAGCCTCACAAGTAGCTGGGATTACAGGTGCCCGCCACCATGCCGGGATGATTTTTTTGTATTTTTAGTAGAGACGGGGTTTCACCGTGTTGGCCAGGCTGGTCTCGGACTCCTTTCCTCAAGTGATCCACCAGCCTCAGCCTCCAAAGTGCTGGGATTACAGGTGTGAGCCACCCCACCCGGCCCGAATCTGCTTTTTAATGTTAGAATGTGAGAAGCTGTGGTCTAAGATGTTCGTGTTTTTCCCAGCTCCTTCCCTTTCTCCATCTCTGGACTCTTTGATGTAAACACAATAGTTCCTAAATCACTAGATTTATTCAGTGAGCATTTTGAAGCATCTACTGTGTCTGCTATTTTAAGCATCTACCCTCAGGCTTTGTCCTAGGAATTGGGCATACATTGACCAACAAAATGTGGTCAGTGCAATAATAACGGGCTATGAGGAAACTACACAGGGGAGACCTTAGCAGATATGTGTGGATTTACAAATCATTGCAAATAAGGAACTACTGACAGAGTCTAACTTTCCTATTAGCTCAGTTTCGTTCAAGGGAAATTGTTTCTACTTTATAAACAAATCTGTTTGAAAATATAGAAATTATATGGAATATTACCATATAGAATTATGTAACCATCCATCAGCGTTAACAACAGAAACATCAATTTTTAGATTTTGTTATATTCCTTCTTTTTTTTTTTTTTTTTCTGAGACGGAGTCTTGC
>NW_016828011.1:0-257 GCF_001698545.2 Rhinopithecus bieti
TGAAGTCATCTTTTGTACATTGTGCCAACTACTAGGAAGTTTTCATTGGAAATATAACTTTAGTTTCTGCTTTCAAGGAACTGCAACATTAACAAATTGCAAGAGTAATATAAAAATATTTAAATAATGATCAAGATGAAAGCAGAGTAGATTAATTACCTATAGGGTAGGAGGAAACTGGTTTTTCACAAGACGTGCATAACTCAACATTCGTTAGTTTGAATTCTAACTCTGACATTCACTAGCAATTTATTTTC
>NW_016828012.1:0-1232 GCF_001698545.2 Rhinopithecus bieti
AGGTGAGGTCAGAAAACATACCCTGGGAGAGGCTGGCACAATGCTCAGAACCGCCATCGCGGTTTTGAATTTGCCAGGGTACTGACGCGTGTCAGGTGTAAACCGCAAGTTGAGAGAGGGCTCAATGTCCATGAAGGTGATAAGCGAGGGTCTGAAGAAAGAAGGACAGGGGAGGACAGTGGCACCAAAAATAGGAAAGGGCTGCTTGGAGGTGGGAAGGATGGGTTGGGGTGCTATCTAGAAAGTTGCCTGGATGTAGGATGTGTAAGCGAGACATCAAAGAAGCTGTCGCTTAAATAAAGTCTGAAGAAAGACAAGATATGTAAACGGCAGGAGATAGTAGGAAACTGGACACGGCTCCTCATAAAACCTCCCGCCTTATACTTCAGGGAGGATCGCAGCCCATTTCGGCCAAGACAGGTGAGACTGCGGTTCTGACCTGCGGACCTGGATGAATATGCGCTAGGGTACCTGGGCGCCGGCAGAGCCCTTCCCCTACGCAAAGTAAGCGTGTTATGTCTACAACCCAACGGGGACAGTAAGAGCCCCAAAGGCCTTGCTTTCTTCCCAAAGAACAGCGCCCGTCTGCGTAGTTTCTACCTGGCTCTAGGAGATGAGAACACATTCCCTCATAGCACAGAAATCCTATAAACGCGTGTGGGGGTTGCGGTTAGAAACAGAGGCTGTGTAAAAAGTGACTGGGGCTAGAAAACACAGAGCATGAGAACCTAAGAGACTGGAGGCTCTGGACTAATCTCTGCAAAAAGCTGGTCCTTAGATAGGAAAGAGCTGTGCGGCCCTCGCTGAAGTTAGCTTGTGTTACAAGCGCTGACACTTATTTCAATTTCACCTCTGGGAGAGAGAGAATCCACATGTTACTTTCCATTCCCATATCGTCCGCTGTGAAGATAACACTTGCATACCCACGCAAACTACAAAACAAAATAAGAAAGACATAACCCTTACAGTACAACCTTTTCTTTAAACTACAAAAAGCCAGGGGAAAGCGCGAACGCAGTCCCCCACTACCACAAATTATGCAGTCGAGTTTCCCACATTTGGGGAAATCGCAGGGGTCAGCACATCCGGAGTGCAATGGATAAGCCTCGCCCTGGGAAAACCACCTTCGTGATCATGGTATCTCCCCTGCCAGGTAAGTATGATTTCCCACCTCTCCGCCCCGCTACAGCCTCATACGCGTCACTCTTTCACTCACGGTCACTTGCCACGCA
>NW_016828013.1:0-2007 GCF_001698545.2 Rhinopithecus bieti
GCGCCTGGCCTTTTTTTTCTTTTTCTTTTTTTTAACACACAGTCTTGCTCTGTTGCCCAGACTGGAGTTCAGTGTTGCAGTCTTGGCTCACTGCAGCCTCAACCTCCCGAGCTCAACTCATCCTCCTGCCTTAGCCTCCCAAAGTGCTGGGATTACAGGCATGAGCCTCCGTGCCTGACAGTGGGATCCTCTTTACCTGAACTGCCCAGGGACCTCCATAAGTATCCCTGGCTGGGGTCCGTGGGTCATGCCTGTAATCTCAGCACTTTGGGAGGCCGAGGTAGGAGGATTGCTTGAGCCCAAGAGTTCAAGACCAGCCTGGACAACATAGCAAGACCCTGTCTCTAAAAAAAATACACAAATTAGTGCATATCTGTGGTCCCAGCTACTCAGGAGGCTGAGATGGGAGAATTGCTTGAGCCCAGGAGGTTGAGGCTGCCATGAGCCATGATGACACCGCTGCACTCCAGCCTGGGCGATGACGTGAAACCCTGACTCTTAAAAAAAAAATGGGTCAGGCGCGGTGTGTTATGCCTGCAATCCCAGAACTTTGGGAGGCTGAAGCCGGCGGATCACCTGAGGTCAGGAGTTTGAGACCAGCCTGACCAACATAGAGAATCCCCTGTCTCTACTAAAAAAAAAAAAAAAAAAAAAAAAATTAGCCAGGCATGGTGGCGCATGCCTATAATCCCAGCTACTTGGGAGGCTGAGGCAGGAGAATTGCTTGAACCTGGGAGGCGGAGGTTGCAGTGAGCCGAGATCACGCCATTGCACTCCAGCCTGGGCAATAAGAGTGAAGCTCGGTCTCAAAAAAAGAAAAAAAAAAGTATCCCTGGCACCATGACCTTCTCACAGATAGGAGAACAGGGGAAAAGGGTGGGTTTTACATCCCTGTGGAGCAGAGTAAACCCACACAATGAGCCTTTCAGGTGTGGGGGCAGGAGCAGGGTGGGGGCTGTCTCCCAGGGACCATCAGTCGGTTGGCTCAGGGGCTCAGCAGCCCGGACCCGATGCCACCAGGCTGCTCCTCTCTACGGAGAGGATGTGCAGTCAGCCCGACTGGCAGAGTGGCCGGATCAGCGCCTGGCTGGGCCACCCTGTGACAGCGACACGGGCACTGCTGTGCCACCCCACATGGAGTGCCACACACAATCACAACAGCCCCATACGGTAGGTCCCAGTATTACTATTTTAGGGAAGAGAAGACTGTGGTACACGCACCTGCACACACAGGTGCACATATGGACACACAGGCCTCCAACTCTACTACACAAATGCCCCAGTGCACATCATACGTGCACATGGGTGCCCACACAACCTGCCCAGACACAGCTTTACACAACACAGGGACCCACGCATGCACACACTCACTGTCATGCACACACGGGTGTGCACACACACCACCCAGACACAGCCCACCACAACACAGGGACCCACACATACACACACTCATGCACACACACAGTACCCAGACACAGCCCTCCACAACACAGGGACCCACACATACACATGCACACACGCGTGTGCACACACACCAAGCAGACACGGCCCTACACAACACAGGGACCCACACACACACACTAAGGAAATCTGGAAATACCACGTGACCTCCGGTGGCAAGGCCACGACTGGAAGCCTGGCAGCCTCTCCGGGTTCCAGGTCCTGATGCCAAGGCCGCCCCTCCCTTAATTCACAAGGAGGTCACCACCCCCGCTCCACACCAGGGAGCGGCTCGAGCAGCCCGGAGGCCAGCGCCGAGGTCCCCGCGCGTGCGCCTGTGTCCCCGGCTCTGGGGAAGGCAGCCGTCCCTTAGGGCGCTGGGAGGCTGCGCGCCGCCCTGGCTGCCGCCCACCCCGGTGGCTCCCGGCGGCGTCGGGATGTGGCAACAACCGGGGCTTCCTCGCGCAGCGGCCGCCGTCCCAGAGGCCGGCAGCGCCCCCTGGCGGGCTCGGGCAGGAGGCATCCGACGAGGCGGGCGCCGGGGAGGCGGGCGGGGACGTTGCAGCC
>NW_016828014.1:0-1820 GCF_001698545.2 Rhinopithecus bieti
GAATATAAAGATAATAGGTATTATCATGATGTGAACATGTTCCATCAAAACTCCCATTCAGGCTGGGCGCGGTGGCTCACGCCTGTAATCCCAGCACTTTGGGAGGCTGAGGTGGGTGGATCACAAGGTCAGGAGATCGAGACCATACTGGTTAACACGGTGAAACCCCGTCTCTACTAAAAAAAAAAAAAAATTAAAAAAAAAAAAAAAAAAAATAAAAAAAAAAAAAAAAACAATTAGCCAGGCGTGGTGGCGGGCACCTGTAGTCCCAGCTACTCGGGAGGCTGAGGCAGGAGAATGGTATGAACCCGGGAGGCAGAGCTTGCCATGAGCCGAGATTGCACCACTGCACTCCAGCCTGGGCAACAGAGCGAGACTCTGTCTCAAAACAAACAAACAAACAAACAAAAAAAACAAAAAACACAACTCCCATTCAATACCATTCTTTTTCCATATATACTTACTTTTTCTCCCCGTTATCCTTGGCCTTAATACAAACCTTCAGTTTATATCTCCCCTGGTTTTATTTTCTATTAATATTTCATTTATAGCTTGCAATTTTGTTACATACTGCCCTAATCCTATGTGGATTGAAGAAGGGTATAAATCGATAAAACTTAAAACTCAGTTTGCTCCTTTAAGCAATATAGATGTTTTAATTAATAAACACAAACGAATAAGGTTTTGTATTCTACATTTAAAGAAATATCACACTGTCAATGTGAAAAGAAATTCGTAAGGAAAAAAAGAACAAAGATCAATCTGGGACATTGGCAATACATTCCAGATTCAGGAACAACAATTTGAGTATCTACATACTCATCATTTCTGGTATGATCTTTTGTTAAAACCAGGAAAGGCATTTACCATACAGAAATGTTGATTTTGTCAAGCAGATCAAGACATCATTAATACTATATCAAAGAATAACTGCAATTATCTTATTGTGATAATTTCTTGCTTTTATATACTTCATAAACTGCTATCAGATGATTATTCCATTTGAGATCCACGTAAAGTATAAGGTCGGAAAAATGTGTTATTTCTATGGTAAAGACAAGTAATTGGGGGTCTAAAGATTTGTCCGAGTTGTCCTGCAGATAAAAGTCCCAGGACCAGGCCCCAGACGGTTATCACATTTCAGTGAGATTCCCATTATTTAATACTGGCTCTTTTCTGACTCAAATACTTAGATATTAAAGAGATATGCAGAGATATGAAAAACAGAAAATACAAAAAACTGGCAAATTGTGCACGTTTAAATCCTTGTGAAAATAATAAACCAAATACTTCATAATTATAGATCTTTTTTTTGGTAGAAAAAAGATGATTTGATACTGACTTTCCTATTAAACATCTATTTTGTCTTTCATTTTGATAATGCTGTTATATTCAGTTAAATATAATCATTATGTGAATAAACAATGTAGATCAAAAAAGTATGAGAAATATCAACCCAGAATATGTTTGAAGCTGATTTAAAGAGGACAACAGCATCCCTAGATTAGATTACATGTTTTTGTAAAGCTGCTATATTAGAATGTCATGCTGACATGATTCTTGATCATGTGTTTAATGGGTAAAGTATGCATAGTGAACATTTGTATAGAACTCATCACATCTAATTTTCTGTTTTCTTTTGATACACGAAGGTAAATGATGCAATTGTGGTATTTCTGCTGTTAAACTTAATGAAAATTCTGTCACTATCAACCAAATAGATATTTTCTCTTGTTTGTTGTCCAAACAAACATGTTCAAAAGTAGTTCATTTTTATTGAAAAGTCTTGTACTCACATAATGGGGAAAAAAAAAAAAAAA
>NW_016828014.1:5641-14000 GCF_001698545.2 Rhinopithecus bieti
ACATAGATATTTTATTTTATTGTATACACAAAATTCAAAATTATATATTATATATACACATATATATTTATTTTCAGGATAAGTTTTATTTTGAAATGTGAGATACTGGTAGAACATGCTGGGGTAGTAACTCAGGCCTTAAATTATAAGTGGTAATAATTTGATCCAAAAGCAGTACAGTATTGCAAGTTATTCATTGCCTTTTAATCAATTTTTAAAGATTTGGGTTCCAGCAAGGAGAAGGACAAATGATGATGTAGCCAGGTTTCCAGGGCTTTCTTTGCAAATAAACAATGCTTGGTTTTGATTTTGCCAAATATTAATTCAGACTAAGCTTTCCCCACATACGTATGTGCACTGGATCAGAAATGTTTTTCCGTGCCTTTAATATCAGGGAATGGATTTTTGACCAGCATAAGGTTTATTTCTGGATCAGTTTCCCCCTTCTGTGAAATGGCAAAATGTTTGCTACATTACATAAAAGATAAACTCAGCCTTAGACCAAGGCAATCACTTTGTGTCCTTAATAAAGAAAAGTAATGGTAGTAAGAACCAGGCCAGTTGCCAGAGCCTGCTTATACTGGCCAAACTTCTGCTGCAGCAGGTTATGTTCATCTATCCTGGTTAACATTCAACCCGTGGAAAGTGGCTTCCTTGTTACTATTACTATTATAATTAGGATAATGTTTCTCATATGGGCTTTTGACTAAGGAGATGAAAAAAATCAATTAATTAACCAATCCGCAAACAAACAACAGCCAAAAGAATTTCTGGAGTTTAAAAAATTATGCCTGCCTTTGAAAAAACTGTATTGTGACTGAACAGCACTGGGCCACCAAATTGATATTTAGTGCATTAAGAAAATTCATTTGATTTGGGAGGCATCTTAGTGGCTTTCAGGAAAGTAGTAAATGGATGTTTATAAAAACATGTAATAGAGAACAAAGATTTCTGCTAATACATATATGTTATTATTTGTATAAAGCATTCTAATATTCTGCTTACATTTTTCTCTCCTTCTATACATGCATAATAACATTTCCATAGCAGTAGGACCAGGTTCTCTGAGGTATTTTTTCCAGTAATATGGACGGAAAATAACTATGGAGGGTTCTATACATTCATTTCAACTCATCATTAATTTTAGTTAAAATTAAGATTTATTAAGGGTCAACATATTGGAGGTAGAAGAAAAGAGTATAAGTTGTGAAGGTGTTCACTGGGAATCAGAGAACCATGGTTAATGTTAACTACAAAGAAAAATTAATCTCAAGGCACCCACAGATGCCAGATGTGTCTGAAGTTCTCTTTAACTCCATTTGGAGAAAATTATTATTTTTACATTTTTATTGGCACATAATTGTACATATTTATAGGGTACAATGTGATGTTTCAATACATGTATACATTATTTAGTGATCAAATCAAGATAATTAGCATATCACCTCATTTATCATTTATTTGTTTTGAGATATGCAATACCTTATTGTTGATAGTAGTCTCCCTACTGTGCAACAGGACACCAGAACTAATTCTTCCTAATTGTGACTTTGTACCCATTGACAATCCTCTCCCCATTCTCATCCATCCCCTACTTTCCCCCAGTCTTTGGTAACCACTGTCCATTTACTGCTTCTATGAGATCAATTTTTTTTTAGATCGTGCATATGAATGAGAACAAGCTGCATTTGTCTTTCTGTGTCTGGCTTAATTAATATAACGTATGAAAAAATGTTCAACATCACTATCAGGAAAATGCAAATCAAAACCACAATGAGATACCATCTCACTCCAGTTAAAATGGCTATTATCAAAATACAAAAGATAAAAAGTGTTGGCAAGAATATGGAGAAAAGGGAACTCTTATGCACTGTTGGTGGGAATGTAAATGAGTACATCCATTATGGAGGATGGTATGGAGGTTCCTTGAAAACTTAAAAATAGAACTACCATATGATACAGCAATTCCACTACTGGGTACAGAGACAAAGCAAATAAAATCAGTATGTCATAGAGATATCTGCACTCCCATGTTTATTGCAGCATTACTCACAATAGCCAAGATGTAGAATCAACTTAAGTGTTTAATAATGGATGAATAAGGAAAATGTTGCATATATATGCAATGGGATATTATTCAGCCATATAAAAGAATAAAATACTGTCATTTATGACAACATGGGTGAACCTGGGGATATTATCTTAAGTGTCTGAAGTTCTGACTCCTGAAATGTTATAATGTCCTTGGTTTAGGATATTAGCTTGAGTAAAATGGCAACAAGGTTTGCACAAATATTTAAAAACTGACTAATAACACAATATTAAATTCTCATAGTATTTTAAAGCCTACAGAGCATATTAATTTATTCAAAAAACTTTCACACATTAACTCTGTGAAAAATTGAGGTCACCTTTGATACTAATTTTATAACTTTGAAGAGTAACCAGTGATATTTAGAGAAATTATATTAGTCAGGGCACTCTCACACTCACATTCTAGTGCTCTCATTTCTCTCTCTGTCTCTCTCTCTCTCTCTAAACCAGAGAGGGAGAGACTTATTGTAGTAAATTGGCTCATTACAAATCTGGAGAAGTCCCAAGATTTACAGTCAGCAAGCTGGAGACCCAGGAAAGCCAATGATGTAGTTCTAGTCTGCATCCAAAGGCATGAGAACCAAGAAAGACAATGATGTTAACTTCCAGTCCCAGAACTGGAAGCTTAAGACTCAAGAAGACCCAAGGTTTCAATTCAAGTTCAAAGGCAGGAAAAGAGGGATGCTCCAGCTTTAGCTATCAGGCAGGAGTTCCTTTTATTCAGGGTTTTTGGTCTACTTAGGTCTTCAATTGATTGGATCAGACCCACCCACACAAAGGAGAACAATCTGCTTTGCTGGTTCTACTGATTCAAATGTGAATCTCTCCAGAAACAGCCTCATAAACACACCCAGAATAATATTTGACCAAATGTCCCAGTACCCTGTGGCCCCGTCAAGTTGACACATGAAATTAACTATCACAGAAATTAGGTAATTTGTTGAAATTAAATTGAAAATTGATAGAGTTGAGATTTTTATTACCAATCGGTTCCAAATTCTAGCCCGATGTGTTTTTTTTTTCCTTTTATTATATTAAATTTATTACAAAAAGTTCTTAAAGCAAATTTGGAGAAGGCTAGATTTCTTCAGGTCAGAAATTCTGCCTTATTCAATACATGAAGAAAGCTCAAATGAATCTATTTGACAGACCTGGAGCAGTTATTTTGTCTGATGCTAAGGTTTTGATTTACAAGTGTAAGAAAAAATTGTCTTTGTGCTTTCTATCTGATTATGGCAGCCAAGATTGAGTGGGGAAAAACAGGAGAAAAACATGCTAATACAGGGAAAAAAACATAAAGAGAGAATTTTTGCAACTCAGAAATAAACTTATATATACAATGAAGAGTCTATTTTATTCCCAAAATAATAATCTAAAATTTTATTTTAAAAATGAGAAAGCTTGAGAAGTATTTATTCGATTATATATTGATTTCCATTTTTTTTCTCTATTTTTAATTTAGACTCAGGGGCACATGTGTTGGTTTGTTACAAGGGTATATTGCGTGATGCTGAGGTTTGGGCTTCTATTGATTCCATCACCCACATAGTGAACATAGTACCCAACAGGAAGTTTTTCATCACTTGTTCCCTCCCCTTCCTTCCTCCTTTTGGAGTCCCCAATTCTTGTTGGAAATTTACTTTAATCTTAGGGGAACATTCATAGAAAAAAACTGTACAAAGGATTTCTTTACGCATTCTCTATGATGAAAATCATGTTGACATTGTTCTGTCATTAGAATACATGTACAAAAATAGTTTTTGATAAACTAGTGCTTAATGTCTTCATAATGTAAGTGGAAGTGATGAAAATATACTGCAAGAAACTATTTTTCAAAGTCATTGACATTTTTACTTTTTTTCAACTAAACACTTCACAGTCCTTTTGGGTGAGCTCTTTATATTATTTAAAATGTTCTTTTACTAGATAGTTTATGTAAATGCCTTATCCTGGAGTAATGTTTAAGGCATTATTTGGAAATAACATAGTTTCTTCTAAAGTATGTCTGTTTTTATCCACAACAGTAGAGTAGTAGGTAAGTGTGTGCTAAGAAAGTACAATATTCTGTTTGTCACTGTACATTATTTTAGTTACCATATGAGCTAAGGGACTATGCCATTGTTAAGGTTACCTTTATAGTATGATTATACCTGTTATTTTTCTTGCTTTAAGTTTGTTGGCATTTCACAAGAAATAATACGTACAAACAGAAATTTAACTTGACTTGTGATTATGAGAAAATGGTACAATAAGTTAAGCAACACATTTAAAACAAATGGTTCAATTACTCAATTTCATGTGGTACAGTTTTAACATTGCCAATACTTCCTCAGATTAAATATATGAAAACATTAATAACTCATGTAAGCCATGTATAAGGCAGTTACACATCCTACCACGTGTAAAGTATGCTACTACGTCTGAATTAAAATAAATATAAGATTAAACCATTACTTTATAGAAGGTTAACACTCTGTTAGGAAACAAGATGTAAGCATATAAAAAGTTAAAGTTTTAATTAATGTTCAAGACAATAGAAGACATGTCATGTGCAATACCTGATTAATTTCCAAATTGATTATATGACAAAATATTGTTGGGGAGAGAGAGAGACAGAGAGAGATCTTCAAAGATGACCAACCAAAGGTCTACAGAAGAAAAATTTGTGAGTTTTCCTGAAAACCAAACAAGTTTTGAGAGTTGATAAGACATGGTTGATGGCATGTATAAGAAATAAAAGTGCAAGAACACAGGGGATTTATGACAGCATAATACTGATATTATATTAAAATAGGCATTGACTATCAGGAAGGGTGATTTTATAACAGATCTTGTAAATAGAGGGGATCTACTAAAGGTTTTAAGGACACAAATGACATGATAAAAGTTATTTTTACAGCTGATCACAGTATTATAAATGGATTGGAATGGAGAATGTGATTACAAATGGAAAGGAAAGCAGGCAGAAAGACCAGACCAGTGGCAATTACAACATAAGGTACTATGACTTTTATCTAAGAACTTGGAAAAAAAGAGGTATTGAGAAGGAAAAGTGTAGCCTGCAAAGGAAGAGCAAAAGTGGATTTGAACCTTAATAAGTTGGAAGGAACAGGAAGTCAACTGTGGGGATGACTTTGGAGAGGAGAGCAGGGATGAATTTGCAAAGTCATATGGAAATTGCAGTTGTACAGAGATATCCATATGTCATGTCCATGGTAGTAGGTCTAGAAATATAGGTTGGAACAGAGATAAAAAAACAGGATAGCCAAAGCCAGAAGAGGAGATGTAAACAAAGGTGAGGTCAGAGTGAGAAAGAGAAAACAATAAGCCTCAACTGATGATTTTGACATATGACAGGAATAAAAAACTAGGAATATTACAGAAGCTAAAGGGTTACAGAGTTTTCTTTTAAAAAAAAGGAAGGGGCATATCACAGTGGTATTGAACAAGATAAAATGGCAGAGAAGCCAATGGATTTGGCAAATACATTATTGTTGATTTTGAAAGTTTATTCTACAGCTATTATAAGGAGTGCCCACTATGTTCCAAGCACTATTCCAGGTTCTAAAGATACAGCAGTGAGCTCTCGTGGAATTTATGAAGGCAACATAAAACAAACAACTAAGAAAACTGATGCATGATACAAGGTGATAAAGAATATGAAGAAACTTAAAATGCAGTGTAAGGAAGTGGAGAGTGAGAACAGCAGGGTATTACTGTGGTCATGGTAATAGGAGCTAATAGATACACCTGAGGGAAGTTAGAGGGTAAGAACTGTGGATATCTGAAGGAAGAAGGTTGAATTTCAATAGGAGGAATCAAAACCAAATCTATAGAGAGAGAATAGTGAAGGATTTATATTGGAATGAATTATGGTTTTGTGTAGCTAATTTTCTTAAAGAATAAACTGGCTTATCCTCTTGATAAGGAATTAGTGGTGAAATAAGCTTTGAAGACATTTAATACTAGGAAGTAAGAAATCAGAGTTGTGAAAAGATATGTTAAAGTTAGGGCATCGCCTCCATGAGCAGGCCATTAAAACTATCTGGAAATGTTGAAAGGACTAAGAAAAGCACTAGATGATGATGTTACATTTCTGAAGTTATCCCTCATCATTGGCTCCAAATATGCATTGCATTTAAAATTTAATTTGATAATATTTTCAAGTATACACACAAACAATTTAAAATAGCTGCAAAATATGATCATCTATGATCCCTCTCTTTTCTGGGCTCACTCCTCTCCTCCTCCATCCACAACAAACCTTCCTCCACTAAAATAACTTAATTATTTATTTCTGTAATTTTGCACTTGATTTTTTTTCAATTTATATAGTCATATATACTTCTGTACAGCAGAGGATGAGAAGAGATGGATATGAATGAAAATGAAACCAGAAATAAATTAAAATTCTTTACCAATGTAAAACATAAATCCTATTGGTCTTACGATAATGCATTGTCCTCCGTGATCACCAAAAATCTACAATACAAAGCCAGCCAATCTCTTGGGAGAGTGTAGAAAGTTTAGGGAAATGTAATTATATTTTATTTGCAGAAGGAATCAATATGGCAGTACTTTTCAAGTTTAATTCAATCACAAATGTAAAGAACAGATTTGCATTTACATCTAAGCAGAAGCATGGTGGATTAAAAAGATTTCAATAAAATTTAGCCATTTCTTTGTCAAAATAGGGCATTCACTGAACATAATGACACTCAAGGCCATCCTTCCAATAAATTACCCTATAAAACTTCCATTCAAAATTTAATATGGTACAGGTTGGGGAATCTAGGTAATTAAATGTGTTGTACAGGTAGAAAGAAGGCCCTGGGTAAAGGAAAAGATTGTAATTAAGAGTTGAAAAAATAATACTGAAATAAATAGGTTATTTTGGGAAAATCTTATCAGTATGCTAATCATTTTAGGTCCCTTATCATAGGAAAGAATCTTAAATAGGTGCTTGGGTCAATGGTGGTCAACCCCTTAGCGTTTTCAAATGCTAGGAGTCTCACGACACACAGGCTCTAAACCTTGATTACCTTTCTAATAAGAACATTGTTGCTTGTTGATCTCCAATCTTTTTAATACGCTAATGTCAGATGGAAACAAAATCGACTCCTGGATGGCAAGCAAGCTGCACTGGGATTGGGCAAGGCTAGAAGCCATCATCTGCAACACAGAGATAAGCGAGGCTGAATTCTCTGTGGCCTTTTGAGACTGTATTATGTGAAATGAAGAATTTACAAGCAGAAACAGTAGCTACAAATCTCATTATTAATGACTTTTGAGTAGCCATGGTTTCTAGTTTTTTCATGTGAATCTATAAGAGACTTAACAAAGACAAAAATGTGGGCACAAAACAATGTAGCAAATAAACAGAATCTGGGACTAAAATCGAAAAATGTAATGGTGTCTCAAAAGTGTTTACATACTGGCTGAAAGAGTGAACTGTACAGGGTTTGTTTAAACAAAAGTTATGTAAATCTTTGCTCAGCTGGTTGTTCAGGAAAATAAATGGAAGCAAACAGAGGAAAACAGACCACAGGCTGGAAGAGTTTGTCAAGAATGATAACGGGCATTGAAGCAACAGGATTTAAAAAGATAGCCCAACCTCTGTAAATAATGCAAGCTCTTCAGGATGCACTAGAGACCCAACTCGACAGCATGATAATTTTAGCTAAAAACCTGCTATTCCCTCCACAAGACTCCATAAACTAAAGAAGAAAGCTGAGGGATTTTATATACCCAAAATGCCAACTGTTAGAAGCGTGGGAAACCTGGCACCTTTAAATCTCTGATTTTATCCCTTAGTTGCCCATGACATTGCCTGGGAGATTTTGCAGCACTTAAACTGGGATAGGGAAGACAATTAAAGCATCTCAGTTTTTGTCTAACCATGCTAAAAATAAGAGTGACAGGTCCGAAGCAAACATTTTGTGCCTTTGTATGCAAACAAAATTCAGTTGACAAAACACAAAGTAAAATGACTACAAATGAGCTAAAGACACAAAATTAAGTTAGGCAAAATTCCCATGAACGCTGTCCCTTCCCCACTAAATATTTTACTTCCCCCATTGAAACCCTCTAACATCAATGAAATAAACGTTAAGTTGGTAGGACAGGTGAGAAAAATTTTCTTAAGGAACTCAAACTAATATCCCCATGTATCACCTGGAAAACAGTCTGGCAAGTCTTCTTTTCTCATTAACCTTCTGTGGGCTCCGCACCTGACAAAGCATGGCGCTGCTCCCCGAGAAATGGG
>NW_016828014.1:18005-28333 GCF_001698545.2 Rhinopithecus bieti
ACATATAAAAGGAAAAGTGTACAAATTATTTTAAAGTAAGTGATTGATAATTTATTACATATCTTATAAGGACTATTATCATACTGTTGCCTCTCCCTTTCTAGAGATGCCTAGGGACTAACTGAATTGCTTTGAAACAATCTCTTTTACTACAAAAGGAAAGAATTTGCAAAGGCAAAGCTCTATAGCCAATGAGTTAAGAAGTTACTTACTGAATTCCAGCGTTCCATATTATACTGTCATAGTGAATGTGGCATTGGTTGATGCGGGTTCTTAATGGATGAAAAGTGGTTCTGAAGTCGTTTAGGGATCATATGGACTAAAATTACCACGATAGCTTCATTAGCAACACCACCTGAAGTAGAAACTGTCTCTGTATAATTTCACTCAGAACCAAGTTACTTTTCAACTGGTTTCTCCCCAGGATGTGTTCCTATTAGTTGCAAATTCTTACAACAACCTTATGGCTAATGAGTATTCAAAATCTAGAAATGGAGAATTTGTTCCTCTGTAAAGAGTTAGAATTTGAAATAAATACTACAACTTCTGGAGACTTCTCAATTTAATGTGACTCCATAGTGACCACATGGATAAAACCTCTTCAAATTGATAAATAAAATAGAATTTCCAATTGTGGATCTTGGACAATCCATGCACAATTAGAAACAGATGTAACAATGGCTTTTAGATACATGACTGATAGACTATAAAGGCCACAGTTGCACAGTGCTCTGAATCTGTTATAAAGTGTACATTTTGGCCGGCGCGGTGACTCATGCCTGTAATCCCAGCACTTTGGGAGGCCGAGATGGGCGGATCCCATCCTGGCTAACACCGTGAAACCCGGTCTCTACTGAAAATACATAAAAATTAGCCGGGCGTGGTGGCAGGCACCTGTAGTCCCAGCTACTCGGGAGGCTGAGGCAGAATGGTGTGAATCCGGGAGGCGGAGCTTGCCATACGCGAGCCGAGATCGCGCCACTGCACTGCAGCCTGGGCGACAGAGCGAGACTCCGTCTCAAAAAACAAATAAATAAATAATAAATAAAGTGTACATTTTAAACACCTTAAATGCCTCCTAGAACATAAGAACAAAAATTGTTCTGGTAACTTTGATGACTTCTACTTAATCTTTGTCTTTCTCAGAACAAATAGGTTGAACACAAATGCAATGCTGTTTGATAATTTTGTTAAAATGTTCAAATCAAAAACAGTCATTCTCACTCATAGGTGGGAACTGAACAATGAGATCACTTGGACTCGGGAAGGGGAACATCACACACCGGGGCCTATCATAGGGAGGGGGGAGGGCGGAGGGATTGCATTGGGGAGTTATACATGATATAAATGATGAATTGATGGGTGCTGACAAGTTGATGGGTGCAGCACACCAACATGGCACAAATATACATATGTAACAAACCTGCACGTTATGCACATGTACCCTAG
The DNA here is from genome assembly GCF_001698545.2 of Rhinopithecus bieti. Taxonomy (NCBI): domain Eukaryota; kingdom Metazoa; phylum Chordata; class Mammalia; order Primates; family Cercopithecidae; genus Rhinopithecus; species Rhinopithecus bieti. Next base: position 19,455 of record NW_016828014.1, read on the forward strand.
AACTTAAAGTATAATAAAAAATAAAAAATTAAAAAAATTAAAAAAAAACAGTAATTTATTAGGTCCCATCTAAAAATGCCTATTTATGTATACAATAAGCATGAGAAACCCAAAGGAAATCTTCATGAAATTACCTTAAATGCTAGTTTTTAACCTCCTTTGAATGAGCCAATTTGTGTTCCCTTGAGAAGGCAACTTTCCCAGGTCTGTGACTATTTAAAGGATTTATTTTTGTATTATAAGGTTCCTTTTTACATAACACCAGTATCCCTGGTGATAGTAAATCTTTAGCTCTTGGTTATACCCTTGCATTATAATGTATCATATTATCATATTGTATAGAAGCTGTACTTTCCAATAGGATAGTCATTAGCCACATGTGGCTATATAAATTTAAATTAATTAAAATTAAATAAAGTTAAAACTTCAGTTCTTCATTCCCACTAAGCACATTTCCAGTTCTCAGTGACCACATTATAGTGCATTTCTAACACTGAAGAATGTACTATAAGATAGGGGTGATATAGAGACTGCTTCTTTGTCTACTTCTGCCACTAGTTTATCCCTGGTGAGGAGGGCAGGGGTTGAGCATAATGGGTTGCATACAATGGGCACATGTAAGTGCTCAAAAATACAGTGAACCAATGAATAAATCTTGTTATGACCACTGATACTGCCATACATTAAATACTTTTCAGATTAAAAATCGTTTTACCTATGAGTGGTTTCCAAGGGCTAGGGTGGGATAGGAGACTGACTGCAATGAGACTACAAGGAAACTTTTTGAAGTGATAAAATATTCTCTATTCTGATCACGGACGTGGTTGTAGGACTGCATATGTTTGTCAAAACTCATCAAACTGTATACTTTAAAAAGGTGATTTTTTTTGTGCATGTAAATTATACCTCGATAAAACAAAAAGGAATTGGAAAGAGAGAAAATAGGCACTTTTATTTGCATTTTAAAATTTCATCCTTGACTTTTAGAGTGAATAAACCAGATGATACTACTGAAAAACAACAATAAAAATATTGAGAAAAGTTGGATGCGTCAAGTGTGTTTTGGATGTCAAGCAACTTAAGGGCACAGATTTCTAAAACTGTCATGGGTTAACATACTGCCCAGGGAAGATGCTAGCAGGTCTCACTGGGAAGACCCCTCCCCTCCAATCTCACCCCTACCCCACTGATTCTCTAATCACTTCTCATTTTTACCATCTGTTCCTCCTGGCACAACAAAGGTTCAGAAAGAAAAGTGACAACTTCAATAACCTTGTCTTCAATGATATTTTGAAATTATTAGAGGTAAAATAAAACCTGTTGATTTAATCCACTATTTATTGAGTGCTTATTCATGAAGTATAAATTCATGGCTATAGCAGTCTGACATGATTTCACTAATATTATATGAATCTAAAACAGTGGCTGGAAAAACGTGTGATCAATTCTAATTTCCACATTGCACAAAAGTTGACCGTCATGCACTCACTGTTCTGAGAAACTTTGAGGGTTAATTAGGAATTAGGATCATGATTTCTTGATCACATTCCCTGGAAACTAAACCTTGTGATAGAATATGCCAAGCAATTTGGTATGTGCAAAGAAACGTAAGATTTCTGTAAACCGTTCTTTTCTGGGTGCAGCATGACCTTGACTGGGGTTTCCCATTTGAAAAATCTCCTACTCACCATGATGGTCAGAGCCTGACCCAGCTTGTTAATCTTCAGAGCAGAATGCAATGCACAACTGTTTGCATTATCCTTTTACTCTCATAAATGCCAGTTGCTGTTGCCTCATTGGTGTCTTTTAATTCAATGTCATTACTTCGTGTTTGTTCTCCATGGTGATGTTTATTACAAAGAGCACAAAGGGAACAATTTATGCACTAAAGGTATGTCTCTGCTTATCAGAATAAATTATCCATATAAGGGTCTGCAAAAATAATCCCATCTACTTGTCTTGGTGAATATTGAGTAAACCATTAAAGGGGCATTGAAGCATTTGATTATCTTCTCAAGAGAATGAAGACCTTCATGGTCATCCTCCTTCTGGGACTGAGATAAATGCTACTTTCTCCTCACCAAGGTTATGAAGGTAGCATATCATCTTTATAACTAGCATTAGTTAAATTTCTCAATCTCAAAATTGAAGAAATGTTTCAGTTTGTTAAGCCCATGATGAAAGCTTGTCTTTTTCTCTCATACTCTAGTCTATAAGCAGCACAGTTATATCTGGGGTCTTAGGTTTTTATTTTTTTTAGAATAAGGATGATAGTTCTGTTTGTCTTCGATGAGGGCCTGAGCTCTAGGCCTCTGGATAGCAACAGACCACATCGTGGACATGATACACCTGAATTTAGTCTGCCCGTGCATTCCCTTGCCTTTCATTAACCTGTCATTGAAGAGGTAACCTGTCCTACATGTGAATTAATGTGAGGAAGGAATGAGAAAGCAGATATAAAGTACCTAGTCACTATGATCATAATATACAATTTATAAGTGAGAGCTCTAATATTAGTAATAATATTGTTACTAGTATAGCTTGCTGTCTTTCAACTGGTTTATTCATTGAGCGTTCTCCATATATATGGTAAGTTTCACAGCATTTTTTTGTTCTCCTCTTTCTCAAGCCTTTCTGGTCCTATGGAAAGTGTTGGAGTTTATTGCTACAGAAATGATTTCTTTAGTTTATTGTGATCCATAGTATGGAAGTCTATTTTTACAGCTGTTTTCTCCTTCAGAGCATATTTTCAATTTAACTTAGCAAACAGGCACTGTTTTAATTCCAAAACAAAGTAATGCATAAACAAAAACTCTAACCCCAAGAGGTTCTTGATTTAGCTCTGCTACTATGTATCCTCAACCAGATACTTAAATTTAAGAAGTGAAGCTTAATGTCTCTGTCTATTAGGTGAAGCAGTTGAACTGCATGACACCTAATGTCTCTGCCATCGCTAAAGCTACTGTTTAGTATTCAGTGATTTTAGTTAGCCACATAACAAAGTTTTAAGCAATTTTAGCACCCTAGGCAAATACACCCACAGAGTGAGGATTTTGGCAAACTATTTTAACGTTATAATGGACAGTGCTGGAAAATACGGGCTCCTCAAAACAAAATCTTACCTTGCCTATTTTAGACACAGCTTTTTGAGAGCAAAGAATCAAATTTCATTTTTCTTAGTTTCTTCTCAAGTCTTATCCCAGGGCTTTTCTTATAATAAGTGAGTGGCAAATAATTGCTGAATAAATTATGGTGAATCTTAGAGCTGTAGAAACATAGAATTTGGGATTACCTGTGTTGTTTATTGGAAAAGTTTTTAAATTAACTAAACTGTTTTGTGAGGATATATGTGAAATCAGTAGGCCTCACATTTACCTTGAATTTGAAGTTTTATGTTCCTGCACTTAAATCAATAGTGCTTTTTCTCATTATCTTCATTTCCTCAGAATTTTTTTCCCCTAACATAGTTGATAAAATTCCTTCTGCCCACACTAAATCTTTAAAAACACATAGAGTAGTTGGAAAGATTTGTGTTTTGCTATATATGTATAATTAGTATCCTTTATAAAGATATGATCATAGTTGTCTTGAATCCAGATGCTGCGTAGGGGTTACATTTTATAGATTCAGCCATTTGTTAAGAAAAATAAGGTCAAAATTTTAGGGTAAGAAAATAATGACAATGATTTAAGCTTGTATAGTACATTTCAGTTTATAAATTTCTTTCTAAAAGTTTCTTTCTAATCTAATATTTTATTTAACTTTGACAACAAAGCTGAGATGTGGAGAGGTATGCCACTTTATAGTAAAAGCTAAACAAACTAAGATTCAGGAACCTAAGTAGCTAACTTAAGGTCACACACCTAGTTTTTGGCAGAGACATATGTTCCGGCTTCAAGTTCAAAATCCTTTATACTATACTACAATTACCCCTCCTTTACATCCAAAACGCTACCTAGAAATGCATAAGCTAAAAGTAGTTTTGTTTTATTTCTAAAATAGATGAATCATATATATCAGAGATATTACAAGTTGGGAATTAGCAGGATGAAATTTTGACAAAACCAACAAGATACAAACTGAGATGGTTTTATCGTAACAGAATCTCTTTTAATAAATTACAGAGTGAATAGTTTACCAAACGATGGGTTAAAGCAAACTTTCAATCAGAAGATTGAATCTACTGTTTTTTTTTTTTTTTTTTTTTTTTTTTTTTTTTTTTTTTATCCACAGATATGTGGTTTTATTGATCTTATACATCCATTTTATTTTAAAATGTACATTTTATGTTACCATCCTGGGATCAAACTAACTTCAAATAATTGGACTTTAGGTAAATAAATCCTTCTGCTGGGATAAGATTGAACATGTCCATCAGAGTTGTCTCTTTTCATTTGCTTTTAACTTGTGTTAGGCAATTGACAGAATATGTTTTTGTTGTTCTCTGATCCCAAGTTTATTCTTTGTCACATTTCTTTTCTGCCAAATAAATGCAGCATGTTTCAACAGAAAGAGTGTTCCAAATCTTTAATCATTATGAAAACACAGTACCTTGACCTTGTATTTTAAAGTTAAATGGAGTGGCATTATAAAAATTAAATTGGTTCTTGCTCATTTCCATAATATCCTCTAAAAAGCCTTGCCTAGCCTAGAGTGGATGTCCTATTTCTTTATCTTTCTTGATGACCTCTCATGCCTGCAAGTCAGCTCGTTTTTCTTTGCTGAAGACTGCACCCCACTGCTGCATGCACTCTAAAAGTTCCATTAAAATCTAGGGCATCATCATTCATTCTTATCTGCAGCAGGCTGCTGAACAGTGCCATACCAGCAACTGCATGCAAACTAGTCTCAAAGGACAATATTAGTTATATACATTGTCATCCTGTAAAGAGAAGATTCCACCTGGATCTTACCTTATCTCCCAGAGCATATCTAGCCTTTCAAACATGGCTCCCAGTGTCAGCGCTATGAATGAGTCTCTTGCAAAAGCAAGGATTACTTAAAAAACAATTTACCAGCAAGAAATTAGCTTTTTATAGGATACCCTTTATTAAACTTGGTGTGAGATGAGCTAGCATCCTGAATTTCCCCTTGCGCCCACTGAGACCACACGGGCCAAAAGCTGTTTCATTTTAAATACTGTACTATAAAAATTTATATGTATTCCTCTCTGATCTTGATGAATTCTTTCTTGGGATGGATGTGTTATTAGGATAATAAGGCTTGAGATTTGAACAATGGGCTAGGATTTGGCACTGCTCCTGTTGTCCTGAAATGTGAAGAAATGTTGATGTAACTTACTCAATGTGATGTTCCCTAACCACTGGGAATAGTTCACTGATTGCAGACACCAGAGGAGAACTGCAGAGATGGGGAAGATTGGTGAAAGAGCTGGGGTATAAAGATAAAAAAATAAAGAATATTAGCACCCTTTCCTTCTTTATTATATCAAATATCATTTTTCTAAACCAATAACAGACTATTTCTGTGGGAATGAATAAAAAAGATAATGATAATATCAAATATCATTATTGTCAAACTTTATGACTTATTTCTTCATTTTATATAACTTGTAATACCATCATTAAGTAGTATTAAATAAGATACCCATATGCATGGCACTATAAATAGTTTTCTGACAAGTATTTTACTCCTTGTCTAATGAAGTGAAGTGAAGCACTTTAATGAAGTGGTGGGTGTACCAGTCTCAGAAACATTCTGAAGACTGATTTCCTAACTCTTCCAATAAACTTTAGCTTTAGATGGTGGGTGGGTGGGGTGCAGGTGGTTAGATTGTCAGTAAAAGCACCTAAGTCCCGGGTAAATTCTCCAGACCTAATAAGATTGACTCTGAAAGATCTTTGTTTAAAGGTGCTGAATACCACTCTACCATATCTATGTAATAGTATCCATTCTTCCAACAAATATATATCTCGAATCAACTTTGCAATATTTTGTATAAAAGACTCTTTTTCTTAGAGACTTAGCTTCCATTGTTATTTCCTCTAGTTGTCTGGATGGTGTCAACCAAGGTGAACTTTGGTCTAAATGATTTTTCCTCAGTTATTTATTAAGTAGTGTGAAGACAAAAAATAATAAAATAAATGTTGGGAAATTAAGAGGTATGCTACTTCAGTTATGGAATCTATTTTACATAAAATAGTTCTTGAAAGCCTAAAAATAATAATAAATCCAAAACCAAAATGTTGGATTTGTAGTTTTAATCAAGCAAATAAATGTTTTATAAGTCCTTTTGTTTAAGAGCTCAGAGTGAAACATTTTAGTAATCTATAACTGTGAATACTTTCCACACTAATTTATCACAAGCCATTATCAATACATTTTCCAGAATTTTCAAGGGGAATCTGGTGGGATGAATAGTTTCCCCTGAATAGTCACATCTCCCTGAAACCTTGAATGTCACCAGATTTGGAAATAGGGTCTTTGAAGACGTAATTCGTTAAGGATTTCAAAATGACATCACCATGAATTTAGGGTGGGCTCTAAATCCAAAGATTGGTGTCCTTAAAAGAAAAGAGAGGACACAGAAAGACACACAAAGAAGAGGGTTATGTGAGGTCAGGAGCATATGTTGAAATTGTGCTGCTTGAAATCAAGGAACTCCTGGGGCTACCAGAAGCTGGAAGAGGCAAGGAAGAATTCTTCCCCAGAGCCTTCAGAGGGATAATTGAACTTGATTTGGACACCTAGCCTCCAGATTTGTGACAGAATAAATGTCTATTAAGCCACCCAGCTTGTGATAATTTGTTATATCTGTGCTAGGAGATAATTGCAGGGAGCATGGTTGTTATTATCCTATATTGCCAAGTGCATACAAAATTTGGTTTAGCATCCACTGGTCTCCTAGAGACATGTCAATCTTAAAGGATGCTAAAAGCTGGCAGGCTTTAGGTCCAAAGATTGACTAGAAGATTTCAAGCCAAATACACAGCAGCACAGGTCTGAGGGGCGTGGTGGGGGGAAATCTTTTAAAGTCAACGATGAATTTTCTAGTTACTGTCGAGTCATGCTTTATAGATGACCCCAACAGCTCACCCTTGAAGTTTTAACATTATGAACCTCATACATTTTAAAGATTAGAATAAAGTCTCTGAATATTCAGCTAACAGTAAAGTCTTTAATCTAAATGGATGTTTAAAATGGAGAGAATTTATGTTAGCTAGAAAATTAAGACTATTGAATAATTTTTCTTTCAGCTATTGTCCCATATAATGGTGATATTTTGGCATATATGTGAGATAACACTTATTAAAAAAAAGTACAATTATCTAATGCATGTGAAAATTTAGAGACAGGTCATTACTACAGATCAGGATGACTTGCTACTGCCCATTTGAGAGAATAAGGGTACAGTGGACTTGAAGATATGCCTTCAGTAAGCAGGGCAGCTTGCATCCCTGAGAAGTAAATGAGCACAGATGTGCTCTCCTCTAAAGCTTTCCCTTCCCACCAGGGGTGTTTGTAAATGTTGAGGATAGGTGGAAAGAGTTGGAATAGGATGTATTTTTGCAAAAGATATAAAGAGGGTAATATGAATAGAGAATTGTGGAGCTTTGAAGAGAAAGGGAATAATGATTAGCATTTACTGAGTACTGATTTTGTGCCAAATCTTGTTAAGCATTTTCAATACACTCCTTTATTTAATTCCAACAACGGTTCTGCAGTATGAGTAGTACCTACTTTACAGATGAGGTAATTGAGGTTCATAGGGTTAAAAAAATTACCTCAATTTACACAGTATGTGTGGATTTAAACAACATGCTTTGCCATTCTCTTGTATTCTTGGACCTAAAAGACCTTGCAGTGTGGCTGTATAAACAAAATGGATAGACTTGAAAGTTTTAGTATGAATAAGAGACTGTAGTATAAAAACAGTTTCTAAAACTGTAGATTTAATTAAGTCTCAAAAGTGATGCATGAATAATTAGTGCTAGAGGAGGTAAGAGGAGGGAGAATCATGTAACTGTTCACAGAGGAGCGACGCTGTGAGCCGAAGATGGAGGATTAAAATAGAGGCAGGATATCATAGTCTATGTGGAGTCTACGTGGAGGAAGAGGCAGGAGAACTTCTGGCTTGAAACATGAGCATGATGGAACCTGAGGGTTCTCCTAAGTAGGTACAACTGGGAAAGTTGAAAAGTTTGCATAAACCCAGAATAGGAAAGTCAGAATATGCAGATTAACTTGAGCCTGTGAGGACTAGAAAGCTACTGATACGTTTTGAGCTGGTAACTAATGTAATGAACCTGATATATTTCTTAGGAAGATTAATAACATAGTGGTATAGTGAGAGATTGGTAATGGGGAGATGAGAAGGAAGCTAATCCAATATTCAAACATGATTATTTTTAGAAACGAATAGAAACAGAGGAAATTAAAAAATAACAAGAGGAAGGAAGCGATATCCACAAGATTGCACATGACTAGAAAGGCACAGGAAGAGGTCAAAAGTGTCTGAAGGATAACTGAAAATAAAGGGAGTTAGTCAATCTTTTAGCTGCTATTGCTGGGGGTCTCTGGTAAATATGTTGTTTTCCAAATTCATGGCCTTTGAAATACTCTTCATTACAATGAGTGCATTTTTCTGTAACACACAACTTTATCATAATTTTGTTTTGTGAGATATAGGGCAAAGAGGCAATATGCATTTTTTAATTATTAAAATCTATGCATATCTTTAAGTTAATAGATAAAAATAATTTTAAAAATCCTTCACAATTGAAGTAATTATGTTGACTACATATTGAATGACAATTACTTCATTATTCTCTAGAGAAAATGGACAGAGATTACTATTTTTGTTTGGAGAAAGAAACACTTAAGTCTATGGGCCTGAAAGGGTTAATCAATGCATTTTT
>NW_016828014.1:28454-32364 GCF_001698545.2 Rhinopithecus bieti
CTCATTTACTTGAAGAACTTAGTTTAATACATTTAGAGGTTCCTTGGAGTTCTTCAAAAGAAGTTGCTGCAGAGTTCCAGGGTATTATCATCATTATTAATTGCAGTATTTTAAAGTTCACACCAGATAAGCTTCCAAGAAAAATGACCCAAATTTATTTGAAAGGTCACATAAATTTATTTTACTTATCCAACCACATGGTGATAAAAATAGGGAAACCATGATAAAATCCAGCTCAACTAGGCAGGTAGTATAGTATAGCAGAAATGAGTCCCTGGATTTAAAATCTGAGGGCTGATTTCCTCTTTGATTCCTTCATGTACCAATTGTGTGATTTGAACTATACTGCCTAATCCTCATATATCTCAATTTCTCAGCTGTAAAATGGACATAATAACGTTTGCCTTACCTCAGTGAGGACAATTTTTCTTTTTTTGATGCTGTAATCCCAGCAACTAGAACTGCATTTAGCACAGAGTAGAAGCTCAAAAATGTTTGTTAAATTAACACGTGCATGAATGAATAATGAATATTGTGGGCATTCAGTAACATGAAGCACATGAATGTACATATATTTAAATTTTGCATCTATATCTAATACATACTATCTGGATATTTTATCTATTATATCTGTGTGATGAAAATAACTATACAATGCTGTGCTACTGCCCGTTTCTTTCCAATTCTGCATTCAATGACATCACACTGGTAGCTTGAAACTGGCTATGCTGGAGCATTTGTTCAACAAAATTTGTCAAATGCCACAAATCAGACTCTGTCTCTCCCCGCCAAGAGCCTTTTGTTAAACATTTACCAGCAAACCACTGTTCCAGGTCCTCATTATCTGGGCTCTGCTTATACTTTGCTGTCTTCTATCTTCTCTACAACTTCTACTGAAGTAATTCTGAAATACTAGCAGTCACCAAAATAATCCAGGCTCTGTGGGTCACTGCCCAATCACCACCTTGCCTTGAAAATTTTCCTCCCAGAAATAACGTATCATCTCTTAGCTAACACTTACTCAGATATCCTTGAAAGCAGTCTCTGACTACCCCAAGTTAGACTTGGGTACCTCTTCCATGTGTTTGACTATCACTCAGTGGCTATTGACATGATGGCATTATCCTAATGTATGATAATAATCGCTTGTTTACTTGTGTGCCTCCCCTAAGAGCTCTTTGAAGTACAGGGACTGTCTTATTCCTAATTAGAGTTTCTATATCTTGCTTCTACAGGAGCTACCCAATAAATGATAGTTCCATGAACAACTAAAAAACCCCAATCTGGTTTTGTACAGGTTGGCCATTCAGAAAGGCTAAGTGTGTTATTAGTCCAAGCAATGTAGTGAATAGACACAACCACTCTTACACAGGCACTCTGTGCCTGACCTGATTTCCTGAATGTTAGTGGGGGAATCCATTACACTAATCTACACAATTAGTTGTAATGCTGCTGGCAATTTCCCAGACATTTACAATGAAGATCATTGGCTTAATGCAAATCATTGATGCCGGTGACAGATCAAGTCAATATTAATTCCTGTCTGAGACTTTTCTTGTGACATATGAAGTCATCTCTGTTTTGTCTAAAAATCTTATTCATAGGACAGCCACCTACAGGGCCACCCAGAATGGCTCATTAAGCCAACACATTTCTTTTGCATCTTTGTGTATGAAGGGATCTAGAGAAAACTATATTATTGCTGTTTTCCTTCTTGCCTCACGCAGGTCAGTTGTTGCACCAGTCATTATCTATTTCCCTTAAGATCACATCCTCCTGTAAACTACATTTCCCAGACTCATTTGCCAATGGACTTTTCTGGATGGAATAGGTCAGTATGTGGCACTAGCAGGGAACTAAATGGCAGGGAAAATATGGAATTCAGGGTATTTCTCCTTCTCTCTGCTCTGGAAGATATTTTGTAGCTTATGGCTGAATCTCCCCTTGTGTTCCAGCTTCCTGCTCGACATATCCTCCTGTGGTTACAGGTCCTGCCATACAGGACAGCCCCCACCTGATCCTAGCTCCCTCCAGACGGCTTCAAATTCTGAAATCTCATAATGTCACCTTGTGCTTAAACCCCAGCCATAAGTGAGAACAGCCTCCTGCGGTTGCTAATCCTTGGGTTGTTTTGATCATTTCTTGTCTGCTTTCTCAGATCTCTCATCATCTATGGAATTAGTTTCCTCTATTAAACTCCCTCTCTTGGTACTATTTGGAGGAGTTCTCTTTATTATTATAGCTTCTTTTAAAAACCATTTTTCTCTTCATAGTACTACTGTCTTATTGGCGATGAAAATCAAAATCAAAATACTCTGAATTATCTTTGTCTTCCTATTTTATCTGATTCCTCAAGTCTAAACAGTTGTCAAGACCCCGATCCTTTCAACTTCATTATCTTCTTTCATTTCTATTCTTATTCCTGGGACAACAATGTGATGGCCATTGCCTTTTCCCTGAAATCCTGCAATATCCTACTAATTGGGGCCTTTGCCTTCAGTCTCTTCCCCTTCTCTGTTTACTAGGAACATGGATCACAGAGTTTACTTAAGCCAGCTTGGATGGATAGAAAGATAGAAGGGATTATTGTAAGGTTTGAGGTGAGACAATAAGGGAATCTCTGGGGAATTCAATAACAGCGTCTGTAATAACTCTGAGCATGACAAAGAATGAATATATAGGTGGTCCTGGATTCAAGGCATCAGTAGAAATCTCATCAGTAAGAGTTCAAGCAATTTCACTGCACTTCTCTTCCATTATTGTGCCTCAGTCACCCCCTAGGCGTCTCCCTCATTTGGTTCTGCAACTACCTGGCTGTTACTGTTTCTTTAATTTCTTCTCCCTCATAATTCTGACTTGTATATAGCTTTCAAGTCACAACTCTGTCATGTTATCAAAGCTATACATCTTCTGTATCTGTTGTGAAATTCTTGGGTTTTCCAAGAATAGAAATCTGATTGGTCAGCTAACTTTTTAATGCCAAACTCTGGTTTCAATCAACCATGGAGTGGAGGCAGTTACAAATGGCCTGAATGCACCCTTTTACTGGGACAGGACACAGGGCAGTTCATTTAGGAATAGAGTGATAATCTATTGTCCAAACAAGGATATTTTTGAGAGCAAAAGGAGGCCCAATAAATGATTACATAGGATAAACAAGTAGAAACTGGGATTGTTCTGCGTAAACTGCAACTTACAGTTAACATATAGAGTACTCCAGGCAGGCAAGTATTGTAAATTGAGTCTATTTCCACTTGTTAGTTTCTATACTGCTCTTCATATATACGCTGAATATCTCTTCCTCAATGTAGAATGTCATTCATTCTTCCCTAACACCAGCCTGATCCTACTGCTACTTCAAGTGTGTGTTGAAATATTTTTTTCTTCATGACGCCCTCCTTGATTTAATTTTTCATTCATTCTTTTTTAAAAAAATTTTTTTTTATTATACTTTAAGTTCTAGGGTACATGTGCATAACATGTAGGTTTGTTACATATGTATACTTGTGCCATGTTGGTATGCTGCACCCATCAACTCGTCAGCACCCATCAATTCATCATTTATATCAGGTATAACTCCCAATGCAATCCCTCTCCCCTCCCCCCTCCCCATGATAGGCCCCGGTGTGTGATGTTCCCCTTCCCGAGTCCAAGTGATCTCATTGTTCAGTTCCCACCTATGAGTGAGAACATGCGGTGTTTGGTTTTCTGTTCTTGTGATAGTTTGCTAAGAATGATGGTTTCCAGCTGCATCCATGTCCCTACAAAGGACGCAAACTCATCCTTTTTTATGGCTGCATAGTATTCCATGGTGTATATGTGCCACATTTTCTTAATCCAGTCTGTCACAGATGGACATTTGGGTTGATTCCAAGTCTTTGCTATTGTGAATAGTGCCGCAATAAACATA
>NW_016828014.1:32761-37205 GCF_001698545.2 Rhinopithecus bieti
CACACCCAGCTAATTTTTGTATTTTTAGTAGAGATGGGGTTTCACCATGTTGGCCAGGATGAGCTCGAACTCCTGACCTTGTGATCTGCCCGCCTTGGCCTCCCAAAGTGCTGGGATTACAGGCGTGAGCCACCACACCTGGCCAATTCATCTTTCTTTTTATAATAAATGTAAATTGTACTTCAACTGTACATTCTAGGGCCTGTATTTATTTTCTATTCTGCATTATAATTTTTATGCATGTACTCTATCTAATAGGTGTAAGTTCTTAGGGAGAATGAGCCATATTTAATACATTTTTGTATACCCCACATGGCCTAGCCAGTACTTTGCTTATAGTTGGTAGGCAATGAATATTTATTAAATGAATGATTGCTGAGTTTTCTGAAAACATCATTTTTGCTATTGTTGTCTTGAGCTAACTCAATTATTCTGGATCCTGATGCCTATGAAATGCAAAAAAGATAAGATATTGATCACGTCTAAATTTGAAGAGTGGTGAGATAAACAGAAATAAGAGGATTGAAAGTTACCGTATTTACATAATCTGAAGAATGTTTAACTGGAAATAAAACGGACAGAAGACATTTTGCTTCTGAAGAGATAAACAAGGAATCCTAGATAGTTGAAAGAAAAGGAATACATTTATTTCTCAATGAGTATTTGTTCAATCATACATGATTTATTTAGACAAATATCTAATTTGAATATCCTCTTGGTTTCTATAATTTATAAAATCATTTACAAGTTCAATTTAATCTATATGGAAATCATAGTGCATATCATTTTGCTATTTTTAAAAGTGCTTCCTAATGAAAAGTTCTGATATTTTAGAAAACATTTACATTCTTATATAAGAAGCAGGTAAATAGTAAACTTTCATTAGCAGTTAATTAAGAAGCATTATATCACTCTTCTATATTTATTAGTGTATGTAACATGAATCAAAGTCACCTGAAGTAATTCATGAGGTCATAACATGCACTTTTAGTGTGAATGATGTATGTTATTTAGTTTCAATTAAAATAAAGTTTCAATTGTTCTTCACACAGGCCTTTTTCCCTTTCTAATACAGATTCATTTCCATAATACTTTAGGTGATGTATATGATCGTATGATACATAATAGGTTTTTAGCATTTTTAATACAACTCTACATATCCAGGAATTCAAGCATTGGAAATTGACCCCTTGGGCCTCCACCAAATCAAGTATGTGAGACAAATACAAGCCTTCCATACAACTATAGATTTATTTTATTCCAACAACTACGCTCCCTTTAGCTGTCACATATTATGACCTTGGAAAAGTTGCTAACTTCTCTATAGTACAGTTTTCTCACCTGATAAGCAAGGAGGATCCCTACCTTCTACCTCCCAGAGCTGATGTGTTTATTAAAAGCCAAATAGAATCTTCATATAGTAACTGTTCAATAAACACTTGCCATTACTATTACTAGTAACACATGAAGATTCCTGGAAGAACATAAGTGAAGGTCAGAAGGCAAGGTGGAGACTATTATCAAAATGTTTGGAAAAGTTCTAGTTGGGTCAGAGATTAAAGATTAAAACGTTTAGACCCACTTAATTAAAAGACAAATTTTAACATATTAGTATTAAGTCTGATATTAGAACTACTAAGCATACTCAAAATAACCCAGGTAAGAATACTGAAGGTAAAATCAAAGCAGAGCCAGAATATCTGAGGCACATTCTCCTTTTGTGAAGGTGGTAGTTCTTAACGCTCTTGTGATTTGCCTAAGATCTTAACATACTCTCAAACACATTAATCCTTTAATTCTAGAACAGTGTTTCTCAACCTTAGCTACACTCTGGGATCACTCAAGGAATATTTTAAAATACCGATGTCTGGGTCCTGCCCCCATAGATTCTGATTCAATTGGTCTAGATGTGATAGATGTGATGTGCCTGGAATAGCTCAACTGTCTCCCCAGGTGATTCAGATACGCAATCAAAGCTGAGAACCAACAGTTCGATCGATGCTTTTCAAATTTTGACATGAATAAGAATCACTTGGAGATCTTGTTAAACCAGAGTTTTCTTGGCCCTACTCCCAAAAACTCTGATTTAGTAGGCTTGGGGTGGGGCCAAGAATGTCTAGTTCTAACAAGCTTTCAGGTGATGCTGAGCATGATGGCCTGTGAGTAGCAGTGCTCTATTTCAGTGTTCTGAAACTTGAACATTTGGAGCGTCAGAACCCCCTGGAGAGCTGGCCACAACAAAGACTGCTGGGCTACACCCCTAGAGTTTTCAAGTCAGATCTGGAATGGGGCCCATGCAGGTCTAAGTTCCCAAGTGATGCTAATGCTGCTTGTGCTGGGACCTCGCTTTGAGAACCACTACTCTTGATACAAAGTACTTACTCTCCATCTGCATTTTTAAAAACATCACTTTAACAATCTATTGGCTTTCAAGACATTTTCACCACTAAACACCTTATGATAGCAACTTCCTTGGATTGCTGTGCCCTTGGATTAGAGAAACAAGTACACAAGGCAAAGGACATATATATTCTCCCTGTCTACTTGGAGGCACAGCTGCCCTGCACCCAGAAACCGTCTGATTCCATTCACCAAGTTGATGGATTGCGTGTTGTTCATTCTGCTCCTTATCTAACGGTTCGTTTATTTAACTAATGACTGTAATTCTCATTAGATACTGATAGAACACTAAGATTTTGTTTGTGGAACTTGGCAAAACTACTCATGGCAGGACATCAGTTGGTGAGCATTACCTAGGCAGCAACACCCAACCCTCCAGCTGGCCTGAGCAGCAGGTGCTAGTGCTGTTAGTAATATCGACATAAGGAGACAATGGTTTCTCTGGCCATTGAAGATATGTTGTGATTTAATTCATGAATTCCTTCAGTTTAGAGGTCTATTAAATGGCCTTCTGTTATGCAATCTGCAGTCATGAAATTTTAAACAAGAGAAAACACCTTTGTTTTAGCCTAATGGAGAACAATCACAAGGATCTGGGAATTGTCTTATGTTCTATGTCCTCGCACTTGTTGTTCTGAAAGCCCCTCCCTTCCCTTCTGCTTCTGGATCACCCTTACTCATCTATCACGTCTATTTTAGCATCCAGACTAAGATATTACCACCTGAGTGAAGTCTTTCTCAAATGTCCTGTCTCTGGTCATGCTGCCTAGTTCTTGGAGTGCATTTCCATCATGGTACTCATTACACTGCATGAGAACTGGGATTATCCTACTCACCTCCCCAGACAGCACACGGACGTAGGACAGAGGATGTATCTAGCACATCTTTTTCTCTCTAACACTTTCTAGCAGTGTCTGGCACAGAGAAGGTACGTACGTAACATCTTCCACAAGAAGTTCTTTGAAACACCAATCCCACCCTCTGCTATACTTGCTAGTCTTTCTGAGACACTTCTGGATCCCTCGGTATTTCTTCCAAATGTAGTGTTTATGCCTTTGATCTTCAGTGATCATTTCACATGTGTGTGTGCTACCCCTGACCATAAGCACCATGAGAATCTATTGTGTTCAGTTTTATCGTCAGCATTTTTAGAATATATGGCACATGCAAGTTCTCAGTAAATATCTGCCTGATGAAACAAATAAGTTTCTGCAACATGGACTGTAAAACACAGATGAAAAGTTTTTAAAAACATCAGGGCTTTAGTGAAGTAAATATTTGGGATAAGTAGCTGTAAATATTAACGTCGAGTGCAACAAATATGTCAACACAATAAGTCATTGAGTAGAAGTATTGCCATAAAATGTGTTGGGAGCTTTTTATACTCCCGTAAAATGCTTGGGGAGCAATACTTTTGCATTTAGAGACCATTTAGTATTTCTTTTGGAAAGAGCTTTGAATTCCCATGCCATTTACCTGCTTTTTCCAAAGAATTTCTTCTCAGATATGTCTGGAATCTCCTTTTTACTTTTTGATTGGTTATTGTTTGGGCAAACACTCATTGTCAACTAAGCAACTGATAATAAAGGGAAAAATACAATTACCAGTTTTTAAATAATTTTGAAGCCTAATAAAAACTGATTAAATATCACATTGCTTTCAAAAAGGGGCTAAGGTAAGGGAGATAAAAGAGGCAAATGAGAGTTTGGAAGCTCTGTTCAAAGTATTATGAACGTTTTATAATGTATTTCAGGTCAACAAACCTTGTCATTGTATTTTTCAGAAAAGAATGTAAACTGGGAAAAAAGTTTAGAGGCAAATTAAGACTTGAGAGACAGATCTAAGTGGAAACAGGGGGGAGGGAAAAGGAACCGTGTATTGAAACATCATTTACTTCCTTCTCACCCTTAAAACCTACACTCTGCTAAAATGTGTTAACTGCTGCAAAATGCTTAACTCAGTGAGTCTAGCATCCCTAATTCCATGCCTTTCACCTCTTTAATAAAGCATACCCACATGCCATGCCAAAAAAAAAAAAAAAAAA
>NW_016828014.1:40303-42628 GCF_001698545.2 Rhinopithecus bieti
TTTTTTATGGCTGCATAGTATTCCATGGTGTATATGTGCCACATTTTCTTAATCCAGTCTGTCACTGATGGACATTTGGGTTGATTCCAAGTCTTTGCTATTGTGAATAGTGCCGCAATAAACATACGTGTGCATGTGTCTTTATAGCAGCATGATTTAAATCTCTCATAGTGATTCAACCTACTTGTCCCCAAAGAGTATTTGATTGAAAATCATGCTGGGCCCGACCAATTTCACACTTATGAGAAATTCACCTACCCTTCTCATATCTTCAGCTTATTCCCCCATCCAAAAGACATTCCCAGTAAAGCAACATTAACTAGTTAATTAAAGACCATCTCCAGAATATAGATACTGTTATGGACTGAAGTGTGTCTCCTCAACCCCATTCATA
This sequence comes from Rhinopithecus bieti, assembly GCF_001698545.2. NCBI lineage: Eukaryota > Metazoa > Chordata > Mammalia > Primates > Cercopithecidae > Rhinopithecus > Rhinopithecus bieti. The sequence goes on from NW_016828014.1 coordinate 40,698, forward strand.
TGTTGAAGTTTTAACACCTGCAAGTGGAGGTAGGGCCTTTAAAGGGGTAATTAAAGTTAAGTGAGTTCATATGGATGGGACCTTAATCCAGTATGGCTAATGTCCTCATAAAGGAAGAACAGCTACATGGGATGCACATACACAGAGGAAAGGTCATGAAGGAGAAGGCGGCCATCTGCAAGCCAACGGGGGAGGACTCACCAGAAAGCAACCTGGTCATCACCTTAATCTTAGACATTCAACTTCCAGAACTGTAAGAAATACATTTCTGTGGCTTAAGCCACCCAGTAGGTGTTTACCTTGCTTAAGTAATGAATATTTTGAAATTTTTATATACAAACAAAATTAATGCTAATTAATAATTATATCTATTTAACTAGCTATATATTTTACATATCCAAAGTTAATCAACTGAATTGACCCCTGTAAGTGTAATCTTTGCTTAAACAATACAAACCCCTTAGCCCATTGAGATTGGCTCCAATAAAATATTTTTTAAATTCAGTCAAAGTCTTAAACACAGATCACTTAAATAGCAAATATGTGTGCACTACAGATTACAGCTAATCAATCGTTTCTATTTATGTGTGCATACCCTATGACCTGACCAGACTCCTAGCAAATACTGTTGGGAAATTTTTAAACATGCATTATAAAACATATACAAGAATACATGTGTGCTGTGGTTTGTGATGAACAAAAATATAAAAACAACCCAAGTGTCCATATGTATGTAAAGTATATACATTGTGTTATATACATACAATGAGTTACACATTGATCAACATTAATATGTAAAACATAGTATTGAGAGAAAAAACTTCACAGAAAAGATTACAGACGGGGTGGTTCCCTTAATATAAAGTTCAAATCTAGGCAAACTAAAACCAGCTACTGTTTATAGATACAAATATAGGTGTTGAACATATGTTTTTTAAAAAATGAGCATAATTTACTAGAAATTCAAGATAACGGTTACTTTTGGCTTTGGGGGGAAGGAAGGTGATTAGCAAGGGGTAGCATAGGGGGCTTCTTCCAAAATACTGATAGTACTCTTCTTATTTGAAACTCAGAATGTTGAAACACAGATGTTCATATTATTCTTTAAACCTGTGCTGTCCAATATGGTAGCCATTAGCCACCTGTGGCTATTGAATAATTGAAATGTGACTAATGCAAATTGCAACGTGATATAAGTGTAAAATATACACTAGATTTCAGAGACTTAGTAAAGATAAAGGTTAAATACATACTTAGTAATTTTATATTGATTACATATTTAAATAATTGTGATTTGGATGTACTAGGCTAAATAAAGTATCTTATTACATTAATTTCTCTGTTTCTTTTTTCTAATATGGCTAATAGAAAATTGAAAACCACATATTTGTCTCACATTATATTTCCATTGGGCAACACTGCTTTAAACACTCCCTATACACATTTTATTTTGACGTGTTTCATAATAAAATAAATATGTGTTAATTATATAATAAAATCCAGGTTTTCACCCTTAAGGACAAAAGAAGTAGTTTTTCTTTCTAAATACAACATAAACCAGTTCAATGGAACTTATAAAACTATGGATACCGTCTACGTAAGTCATGTTTTGAAAGTAGTAGGTATACATTACCTCTGTGATTCAAAAACAATGAGATGTGGTTAATTTCAACACGTATACAGAAACACCTTTTTATAATATGCTCTAAAAATCCAGAAAAGGGGCCTGGACTTTCCCAAAGGCAAATTTGAGTGGTGAGTTGATATATTGAATTATCACTGAGACAGAAACCAAAATTCAATGAAATCTTAATATAGCCCACATGGACAAGTATACAAAATTTACGCACAGCAACTATACAATTTAAGGATTTTGCTCTAAACTAATTCAATAATTAGGGAAGCTACAGAATGCCTATATTAAAAAAAAA
>NW_016828014.1:44585-47438 GCF_001698545.2 Rhinopithecus bieti
AAAAAAAAAAAAAAAAAAAAAGAAAAGAAAAAAAAATATATGAAACGAATAAAGAATATATAATTTTACTATTTTAGAAGAGAAAAGCTCTAGGATAGGCAGCATAGTATATGGTCAGAAGCAGGGACACTAGAGCCACCGTCTTGGCAGTATGACCTTGGGCAAGTAACTTAACCTAGTTACATCATTTGCTTGCTAAATAAGTATAATAATAAAACTTGTCCTGTGGGATTGTTGTGATGATTGCTTGAATTAATATAGAGAAAGTAATTTGACTAATGTCTGGCTCAGAAGAAGCATTACTACAACACTTAGGCATCATCATTATTATAATCATCATCACCATCATCATTATTACTATTGCTGAAAAGAATATGAACAAAATTAAGTCTCTGAAAAGCAGGAAGCCCCACTTTATGAGGGATCATATGTCCAAGAAGAGCAGTTGCTTTCAGATATCTTTTTGGCTGCAAAATTTCTTTTTCTTCTTCAATAAATGTAATGGGGATCCCAACACCACAATTAAATCAGAGTGCATTTAGTTGAACCTGGTTGATAGCCTCAAGTCCTCATGCGTGTGTTTCTTTCCACTATACTTGGTGTTCTCTGAAGTAAGACAATGTCAAGTAGAACAGAGGAATTTAATGTTAAAATAAAAGTAAAATAAGGCAACAAAGAACATGTACAAGGATGCATGAAGACTGTCTCTGGGTTGAAAGTACTATTTAAACAGAAATCTTGCATTTGACTTAATATCACTTAAAAGCACTTAGAAATATTTTTAATTAAAAAATCCTAGTATTAAAATAGGCTTAATATTTAAAGAGGTAAATTCTAATGTTCTGTAACTGCACTATCTAATAATGACAACCACTAGCCACATGTGGCTTTTGAACTTTAAATGTTTAATATTAAATAAAAGTTTAGTTCCTTAGGGTCTCCGGCCATATTACCATTGCTCAATAGTCATGTATATCTAGTGGCTATTGTATTGGACAGCACAGAGACAGAACATTTTATCATCACACAAAGTTATATTGAACAGTGCTGATCTAGGATATTTTGCTATATGGAAAATTTTACTTACAATATTAGGTGTGCAGAATATTACTATAAGCAATAGTAAAATACTACATGGGTTTGGGAACACTTTATGCACTGCAGTTAATGAAACAATTTAAATGTAATTCCCTGGAGGAATTTATTTTCTTAAGTCCTTCTCTTAAAGTGTCTGCAGTATGATTTTACATGAGAAATGTGGCAGAGTAGGAAAAAAATCACGGTCAGAGTTAGCACCTTCATGACCTTGAGAAGTCAAGAAGTCTCCTTAAGACCCAGAGGCTCCAGGTAACAGGAATAGTGACAGTTGTCCACCAAACCAGTTTACATGAAGAGCAAGTGAGAAAGTGAATATAAAACCCTTTGTAAACTCTGAAATCCTAAACAAATGCTAGTTATTATAATCATTTCTACATATATTTTTTTCATCTGGATGAATGTGAATGAAGTATATAATTTCTGTAGAAATAGTTGAGTTAGTCTAAAGCAAAATGTCACAGTTAAAGCATTTGAGATAAGGCACATTTGTGGTACAAAGACTCCAGGGCTACTGATTAGAGAAAAAATGCATGTCTAGTTAAATACATTTATATGAGAATTACTAGATAATTTGTACTTTATAATCTGGATATAAAATATTTTGTTAAATTTGATAAAATGTTGCCTCATCTCCATTTCATCAACTGAGACATTTATTTTGACTTTAGCTTTAGAGATAATAAGCTAAGAGCTGCCACTTAAAAGCATATTAAAACTTCAGGAAGTTTTACAACATGCTAATTTAATGCTTTATTAGCTTACTTCAGTTAAGGTTACAAAGAACTAAAATGATTGTTGTGAAGTGTTGATCCAATCTCATTTCACAATGGGACTTAATTTCTGCCTAGAAGGCAAACTTAGATGTTTAAATTTGGAAATTAAAAGAAACAAACTGTTATATATCAGTGTTACTAAACCTAATAGACAAAAACATATATAGAGAATTGAAAATTAATGTAATTCAGCTGCCTGAGATTTAATATTCTGTCAAAACATAAAATATTATTCATAAAACACTTCAATTGAAGAGACTACATTATTTTCCTCCTAAATATGTTTCTTTCTCCTCTTTCAACTTTTAAGAAATGTATATATTCCTCTTTGTAGCACATAGCTGTATGTATGCATAAGAGGTTAATGCCAATTGCTATAACAAAGAGATCCCACAATTTTAGTGGCTTAAGAAAAGAAAGAATACTACAAAATGGGCATTCCCGTCTGCAAACAGCTTTCCTCTACCCAGTAATTCAGGGACTCTGAGTCCTTCCATTTTAGGCTTTTCATCTCCTAGGGCTTTGGAATCTTTTCCATAAGGTTAGCAAATGGGAAGTAAAGAAGATGGAAAAGGTATGCCTGCAACATAACTTCCACTCACATTCAATTGGTCACAACTAGTCACATGACTCTAACTAGATGCCAGTGGGGCTGGGAAATGTAGTTGCTGGTTTTCAGCTGGATCCTAGCAAGAACTCTATACTATGAAGGAGGAACCACGGATTTTGATGGACTCTTGTCTCTGCCACAGCATATGCTTGAAAGAAAAGAAAGGTTGAGTATTATGACAGACACACACACACACACACACACACACACAGAGAGAGAGAGAGAGAGAGAGAAGGGGGAGGGAGGGGGGAAGATCAGGAGGGAGAGAGAGAGAGAGGGGAGAGAGAGGGAGAGAGAGACTTTTATATTTTCATACCTTTCATCCTGTTCTCTAGCATCTAAGTAAATAGACATTCTGTACCTCCTCTTCTC
>NW_016828015.1:0-1231 GCF_001698545.2 Rhinopithecus bieti
CAAAGTGGCATATTTCGGGGTGACATATTTGGCCACCCTTCATCAGAGACATTATCCTTTTGCAAGAAATTGAAAAGAATTCAACGTCCTTTTAAGGTTAAATGTTTGATCTACAGGGGAGTAGAGACGTTCTTTTGACTGATATGTGCCCATTTCCCAAAGATACAAAACACTAGTGTCTTTTTGGAATTATAGGCAAAGGAAGTGTTATAAGACCTCTTTTTTTTGTTTTGTTTTGTTTTGGGAGGCAGAGTCTTGCTCTGTCACCCAGGCTGGAGTGCAGTGGCATGATCTCTGCTCACTGCAACCTCCGTCTCCCAGGTTCAAGCAATTCTCCTCTCTCAGCCTCCTGAGTAACTGAGACTGCAGGCGCACACTGCCATGCCCGGCTGATTTTTTGTATTTTAGAAGAGACAGTGTTCCACCGTGTTGCCCAGGCTGGTCTCGAACTCCTGAGCTCAGGCAAACTGCCTGCCTCAGCCTCCCAAAGTGCTGGGATTACAGGCGTGAGCCACCACGCCCGGCCTTAAGATCTCTTTTCCTATAAATTTTTTCTTTAATTTTTGAGGCCAATTATGATTCATCTATGCTACATATTAAAGGGAAACAGGACTACATTTAACACAAAAATATGTCTTATTTTTGGTTTACCAAAGCCATACATAATGGTCTTGGGTAAAAAGCATCCTGAGTTCAAGGAGCTCCAGGACCACTGATATGGAAAATAGCAAGAATCACAGACATAAAGAATTAACAGTCTTCTCTGCTCAAAAAATTCTTGGTCGGAGAAAGAGAAATCCTTTCTCCACATGTAAAGTAATTTAGAAAAAAGCTATAAGCTAGCTTCTCCTGTGACCAAAAGAGGCTAAAAGAAAACTTATATTTTCTTTAAACATAAAAATGGGCCGGGCGTGGTGACTCACGCCTGTAATCTCAGCACTTTGGGAGGTGGAGGCTGGGGGATCGCTTGAGGTCAGGAGTTGGAGACCAGCCTGGCCAACATGGCGAAATCTGTCTCTACTAAAAACACAAAAAATTAGCCGGGTGTGGTGACTGGCACCTGCAATCCCAGTTACTTGGGAGGCTGAGGCAGGAGAATCATTTGAATCTGGGAGGCACAGGTTGTAGCGAGCTGAGATCACACCACTGCACTCCAGCCTGGTCGACAAAGTGAGACTCAGTCTCAAAAATATATATACATATTTTTTATTATATTAGATTATATATTTAA
>NW_016828016.1:0-979 GCF_001698545.2 Rhinopithecus bieti
CAAACACACAGACAATTTCACTGGGTAGTTTTAGAATTATCAGAACTACTAGTGTTTATTTGGGTGTCCTGTCTATTATTCTATAAATACACTACAGTTTAATTAACTACGTAACAGATATGGCTGAGATCGGAGTAAGAGAGCTAGTTTCAATACACTTTTTGTGAGCAGCATTAGAAAGATAATTTTTAAATTGCTATTGTAAAGAAACAATAACAAAGAAACATAACCTAACACAGCGTCCAACCTGTGATAGGCACTCAGTAGATGTCTGGCTGGATAAATGGACACAGAGAAGACAAATAAATGTGGGATATGTAAGTGTACACTTTCTTAAAACTATAGAATACCCTTATATTAGGGGATATAGAAGAACATGTTTTTATATTCAAAAATCTCAAATATGATAAAATAAATAATGTTCAATTTGCTGCTCAAAAAATAGAGGAGGAAAATCATTTAGATCAATGTAAGAATGTTTTCATTCTCCCTTATTAATTTGAGCTAACAGAAAATACAAAATCTAAGAAGAATTATAGGTTTAATGTATTAAGGAAGGAAGGCACTGTAATTAAATTTTACAAACAGTATGAATGCCTCTTTAGAAGGAATTGATAATAAAAATGTTAGTATAAATTGAAAAAAAATCAAGAGCATTGAAAAAATTCAGAAGAAAAAGACAAAATTAATTTATAAAGACAGATCATTGTGACACAGTAAGTACCAATAATGTAATAGCAGAGAAACACAGCAGGAAGCCAGGAAGGAACTAGTTTCACAGTAATAGATTTACAGAACAAGAAAATGTTTTTTAAAAAGAATCATTAGGAAATGTTCTGGAATGATATGGGTTAACAGAAGCTAAAAGTGACATTTATTTTATAGAAAATACACACACTGCAGTATGGCCTATGTATAAGAAAGGTTTATTTAGAGTTTATATTTCCTTCTTGTTGAATTTCTTAAGGAGAGCTAAATC
>NW_016828017.1:0-863 GCF_001698545.2 Rhinopithecus bieti
TTTTTTTTTTTTTTTTTTTTTTTTTTTTGAGACGGAGTCTTGCTCTGTCACCCGGGCTGGAGCGCTGTGGCTGGATCTCAGCTCACTGCAAGCTCCGCCTCCCGGGTTTACGCCATTCTCCTGCCTCAGCCTCCCGAGTAGCTGGGACTACAGGCGCCGCTACCTCGCCCGGCTAGTTTTTTGTATTTTTTAGTAGAGACGGGGTTTCACTGTGTTAGCCAGGATGGGCAATTTATTTTTCTTAATCTCAGCTCTTTTTATCTTTAAAGTATTCACAGAGTTGCTCTGAAGATGAGAAATAAGATACTTAGCGGCAAGTCATAGCTACTTTTATAAGCAGAAAATACTTCACGAAGGAGATACCATTTGAGTTCATCCTTAAACGATGTTAGAAGCCACATAAATATAAAGAAGTGGGGAATGTTTCCACATGAATCTCATCATGAAGACTCAGAGGCCACTCTGCTTACCTTGTTCAAAATGTAGTCTCAAAGTTGTACCTTAGCTGGGATTAAAATCCTCAATATTTATTTTCCCCCAAATGAAGCATCACTTGAAGTCTATCAACCAAGTACAAAATAAGAAATTCCCTCTCTGCTTTCTTTGCTTTAGTGGACTAATGATTCTGGCTGAGTTCTAATCCCAGTTTAGTCGAAGCCTCTGTGGGGCTTCTCTCTGTAGTTCCTCACTCCAGATGCCATGAGGATTAACCAATCAATTTGAAACACCTTGTAAAAACACATCAGGCCTACTAATTCGTTTCTGGATTAGTTCCTGTTCAATCCACATTTTACTGTGACAGGTTTTCACTGCCTATACGATGGTGGCATGCCTGACCCAGAACTCTGAGATATGTTCACCTG
>NW_016828018.1:0-680 GCF_001698545.2 Rhinopithecus bieti
AGCCAGGGAAGGCAGCTACTGAGCCATGCCCATGGCCAGGAACGGGAGAGTCTGAGGTGTCCCTTCTCCTGTGGATGGGGTCACACGTCAGAACCGCACCACGAACCCCTTTCCTGCCCCCTTGGGACCAGGCCGCCACTCCTTCCTTCCCCTCACCTTGGCCCACCTTCTGCCCCACCTGTCCGGATCACAAGGACCCCAGCTCAGCAGATGGGAACAGGACCAAAACAGACACAGCCCTGTCCCTCCCTTAAGTACCACCCCAGACCCCTGTTCCACCCTCCGGACCACAGGGAGACCCCATGCAAACCACCCCAGACTCCCCGCTCCTCCCCACGGGACCACCCCAGACCCCGCTCCTCCCCTCGGGGCCACCCCCAGACCCCCGCTCCCCACCATCAGTCAGGCCGGGTAGCGGGGAGAGGCGTCTAGGGAGGGATCAGGCCACTCTCCCAGGAGCGAAGGGAGGAAGACAGAGTCACGGGCCGAACAGAAATCACCCGGGACCCACAGAGACAGCAGCGTCGGAGAGGGACGGAAAGGGGCTAAGAGCAGGCAAAGGCCGTGAGGCTTTCTGCAGCTGGCGCGCGGGGAAGGGAGCAGCCGGAGAGCGACGGAGAACGACGGAGAGTGACGGAGAGCGATAGAGAGCGAAGAAGACCGACGGAGACCGACGGAGA
>NW_016828019.1:0-2943 GCF_001698545.2 Rhinopithecus bieti
AAAAAAAAAAGAGAGAGAGAGAGGAGAATTGCTAAGCCAAGGGAAATAGTGTGTGTTTTCATGCTTGAGGTAGGAAAGAGTTTGGTGCCTTTGAAAAGTTGGAAGGGGTTGATGTGACTAGTTTGAAAGGTTGGAAGGGGTTGATGTGACTAGTTCATTTCTGGTGAGGTTGGAGAGGTAAGCAGGAGCCAGAGCATGCTGGACTATAGGTCATGTTGAGAATTTTTTTTTTAAAGAGATAGGTTCTTGCTGTGTTGGCCAGGTTGATCTTGAACACCTGGCCTCAAACGATCCTTCCACCTCAGCCTCCCAAAGTGCTGGGGTTATAGGGATGAGCCACCACGCCCAGCCCAAGAATTTTGCATTTTCTCTTAAGGAAAGTATCAGAGATTCTTCGGCAGGAAAGTGGTATGATTCAACTTAAGTTTTTTTAAGCTTATTCTAACTGCTTTTTGGACAATATGTTTACTAGGAGTAGTGGTATCTAGGAAACCAGATAGACCAGCAAGTATAAAAATCTAAAAACCCAATATTCTAGGCAGTGGAATATGGTGCCAGAGTGGATGTAGAAGCCAACTGATACAGGCTATGTATTAGTAGTTGTATTGACAGGACTTGGCAAGAATTGGGTGTTAGAAGTGCCCAGAGTGGGTCCCAGCTATTTCATTATTTTATTCTTTTGGGCAAGTTTCTGAGCATTGAATTGTAGGATTCTTTAAAATAGTAAAGCAAGACTGGGTAGTAATTATTTTATAGGGATGAAGTAGATTGTGGAACGTTTCTTTTGCAGGGAGATATTAAGAATGCCTCTCTTGCCTTCAGGTCCATGGTGTTTAAAAAAAAATTGAAAAAAAGAATGCCTCTTAAATTTTTTAGTAGTAATGTGAGTATACATCAAAGGTTAAATCTCTTAAAATGTATTTAGAAAACGAAAGGAAATAGGAAAATATTTACCAAAACCCTAACCCTCTATGCTAATGTTTATGTTCTTAGATTTTACTTACATACATGAATCTTTGTAGTTTTTGCTAAAATACTAAGCAATTTATATAAAAGTGAGTTAAGAGATTTTTCTCTTTTTTTTTTAGTTGAACTCATCCTTCTGCAGAATGAACAATTCTTTTAAAAAGAGGAGAACCAAGAGATCATGATTTTACCTTTAAAAGCAACACCTGTGTCAAATAAGACTTGATTTTCACTTCAGCCAGTTCCTATTGTTGGCTGAAACAGCAAACAGATCAGTAAGAGGCAATAGTTACGATGCCATGTGGTCTATTGAAACCTAATGAGAAAGACAGGATTGAATTATCTAAATATTTCACCTGAAATAACATTTCATTGTGACCCTCTTCAGGTTCTATAAATTTACATAACAGCTATTTTTTATCTAATGAAAAGTGAGATGTGAAACCTGTCAGAGTTCACAAGCCAGATGTTTTAATATTCCTCATATACAATTTATGTATTTTCCAGTGCCAGTAAGTGTATTTACCATGAACCCGCAGGTGGCTTATTCAATGAGATTAGTATTATATAAATAAGTTGTTGAGTTTAATTTTGCAGGTACTCTTTCTAAAGCCTATGCATACATTCTAGAAGGAGCCTTAGACTTAGCAGAAAGTAGCTTCTGGGTCTCTCCCCTGGCTTCCGTTTCTACTTCCAATTCCTTCCCCATGTTTCATTATCTCGTTTTAGTTTGAATTCGTCTGACATTGCTTATCTCCCAGGAATATAAAACTGCATAACTATATTAGGTAGTACAAAGTTGCATACTACTGGGAAAAGCTGTTTGATGGGTCAGTTTTGGTAAGATATTTTTGAAGTACCACAGGAGTCAAGGAAAGCACTTAGCATGTGCTGTTTAGTATTACAAGACTTGTTGCAGAAGAATGCTAATAATGGATAGAAATGAGAATATTTGCTGTTTTAGTTATGGTGGTCCCCTCACTGGCATTTGATATTAAGTTTTATTACCCTTATTGCCTGTGAAAGGAGGACAATGCTTAGAACATTGTTTCACAGCTGTTTTAGGGTTACTAGGACTCAAGCTGTACTAGCTCCTCTTTTAATATTTATCCACATATTTATATCACTGCTCACATGGTTATCCTGTAGTCTAAAGAATATTTTTTTTTCCTTGTACTTAGATTTTCCTGGAATTAGACTAGTGACTTCGTGATAAACCACCATTTGCTACTAATTACAGTCATGCACTGCATAACGACATTTCCATCAACACCTGACTTCATATAGGATGCTGATCCCATAAGATTGTAATGGAGCTGAAAAATTCCTGTTGTGACATAGTCACACAATGCATTACTCATGTGTTTGTGGTGATGCTGGCATAAATGAACCTACTGTACTGCCACTTGTATTAAAGTATACTACATAAATTATGTATAGTACATAATACTTGGTAATGACAATAAATGACTATGTTACTGGTTTACATATTTACTATACTTTTTATCATTGCTTTAGAGTACACTTTTTCTAACTATTAAAAAAAAGTTAACTGTAAAAGAGCCTGAGGCAGGTCCTTCAGGAGGTATTCCAGAACAAGGCATTTTATCAGAGGAGATGACAGCTCTATGTGTGTTACTGTCGCTAAAGACCTTCTAATGGGACAAGATATGAAGGTGGAAGACAGTGATATTGATGACTCTGACCCTGTGTAAGCCTAGGCTAATGCGTGTGTTTGTGTTTTCGTTTTTAACAAAAAGGTTTCAAAAGAAAAAAACTTAAAACATAGAAAAGCTCTTAGAATAATGATGTTAAGAAAGAAAAGATTTTGTACAGCTGTACAATGTGTTTGTGTTTTAAGCTGTGTTACTGCAAAAGAGTCAAAAGTTAAAAAAAGTACTTAGAATTTTATTTTGTGTGTGTGAATTTTTTTTTTTATTATACTTTAAGTTCTAGGGTACATGTGCATAACGTGCA
>NW_016828020.1:0-980 GCF_001698545.2 Rhinopithecus bieti
GCCTTCTGGGCTCAAGCGATTCTCCTGCCTCAGCCTCCTGAGTAGCTGGGACTACAGGCTTGCACCACTATGCCTGGCTAATTTTTTTTTTTTTTTGAGACAGAGTTTCGCTCCTGTTGCCCAGACTGGAGTGCAATGGGCTATCTCGGCTCACCACAACCTCTGCCTCCCGGGTTCAAGCTATTCTCCTGCCTCAGCCTCCCAAGTAGCCGGGATTACAGGCATGTTCCACCATGCCCAGCTAATTTTTTATTTTTAATGAGATGGAGTTTCTCCATGTTGGTCAGGCTGGTCTCGAACTCCCGACCTCAAGTGATCCTCAGCCTCCCAAAGTGCTGGGATTACAGGCTTGAGCCACCAGGGCCGGCTAATTTTTTGTATTTTAGTAGAAACAATGGGATTTCACCATGTTGCCAAGGTGGTCTCGAACTGCTGAGCTCAAGCAATCCACTTGCCTCAGTCTCCCAAAGTCCTGGGATTACAGTTGTGAGCCACCACACTTGGCCACAATTTTGTTTTAAAATGTCAGCATTCACAATACATTAGAGCTGGGCATGGTTGCTCACGCTTGTAATCCCAGCACTTTGGGAGACTGAGGAGGGAGGATTGCTGGAGGCCAGGAGTTCAAGACCAGCCTGGGCAACAAAGTGAGACCCCATCTCTAGAAAAATACATATATTCTTAATTAGCTGTGTGCAGTGGTGTGCACCTGTAGTCCCAGCTACTCAGGAGGCTAAAGTGGGATAATTTCCTCAAACCCAGGAGTTTGAGGTTGTATCGAGCTATGATGGTGGCATTGCACTCCAGTCTGGGTGACACAGCAAGTCCATGTCTTTAAAAAAAAAAAAAGAAATTTAAAATTGCATTATTTGCAGCTGTGTAAATACAGGGAAAAAATGTGGAGAGTCAACCTATAAATATACAAGGGAGTACATAATGGGACTCCTCCTCCCAATTTTTTATTTTTTATTATTTTTTAT
>NW_016828021.1:0-3723 GCF_001698545.2 Rhinopithecus bieti
AGGCCATCTTGCTCCGCCCCCCCAAGTTTATTTTTAAGACAAATAAATCATTAAAAACAAATGAAAGCCAGGCATCCATTTTGCATTGTGAGCAGTTCTTGGGGCTCAGAAAATACTCCTCCAAAAATATGGCTCTTTGGCATGTTTTGAATTAAAGGCAATTAAAGGCATCAGAAATAAGCCTCAGAACCAAGGTATCTCCAGTGTTCCCTCCCAAGCCCCACTCTGATCTCTTTTCTTTCCGAAGCATTGGGAGCTACTGTCTCTGGAATTTTATTTTTTGTTTTTTTAGAGACAGGGTCTTGCTCTGTCACCCAGGCTGGAATGCAGTTGCGCGATCATAGCTCACTGCAGCCTCTCTACCTCCCTGGTTTGAGCAATTCTTCCCACCTCAGACTCCTGAGAATCTCAGACCACAGGCATGCACTATGATGCCCAACTAAATTTTTCTTTTCTTTTTTTTTCCTAGAGATAGGGTCTCCCTATTTTGGCCAGGGTGGTCTTGAACTCCTGGGCTCAAGCAATCCTCCCACCTTAGCCTCCCAAAATGCTGGGATTATAGGTGTGAGCCACTGTACCAGAACGACAATTTCCTTATCTGACTAGGAAAACCCTTTAAAAGGAAATGCAATTGTCTTAAGACCTCCTCCCTAGGAATCTCATCAAATAACCAGGAAAGATTAACACCAGAGAAGAGAAGACACTGGGAGTCTCCATTGCATCCAGAAAGACTTTTCATCTATTCTTCTCAAGACAGCTCCAAGAGAATACCTGGGAGACTTTATCTACATAATAAGATAACCTTTGATTACGGTGAAGTTCAACCACTCACCTTCCCTTCACCTGTCCTAGAGCTCAGAGGAATTTCATCCCAGACCACTGTTCTTTGGACTTATTCATTACCCCCGTAAGTCATTTATCCCTACACTCCTCATCAACCCTGTCCCTATGAAGAAGGGTACATAACTAAGCATCAGGACCTCAATGGATTATTGGGTCATTCTCCTCCTGTGATTCCCCTGTCCCTAAGCATGTTAGTTACCTTCCATATGTCATTTCCTCCTATTATTCCCCCTATTGTCATTTGTTCATTTTCAGCTAACCTTTAGAGGGTGGAGGGGGAAACTTTCCAGTTGCCTCTACAGATTCAACATGTTTCTTTGTAAATCTAGAGACCCGGACAGACTGAGAATATCCCACTGTGGCCTTGGCTTGTCCTGATCTCACAGCTGTTCCTTCCCACCTACTCTTCTGCTTGACTTCAGTGACTGTTTCTCCCTAACAAAAGGCAAATCACTCATGTGAGGGCAGCTGATCAACAGCACAATTCCACCCTCTTTGGAGAACCATCCTCGACCAACTATTCTTGAAACTAGCTGAAATTTGGACCCACTTCTGCTAAAGTTTTGTGCAAAACCTTCTGCCATGCTTACATTAATGGAACTCTGGTTTATTTTCTTCCATAGAAACCAAGCTAACTGGTTTATTTTGGGGGAATATCTTGGTATTTAACTTCCCACTTATTCTTGGTCGGCAGTCTACCCCATGTCATTGTCCCTTGAGTTTTCAGTTATACACTTGGCTTTTTGTCCATGATTTAAGTAAACAAAAAAAAAGTAAACATGGCAGCACAATGTTAATGGGCATGTCTACCTGCTGTGCTCCCAAGTCTGGCCTTTTCACACTAAAGTCATGCTAGGAGCTAGATTTGTTTGTCTTACTGTATTTTGAAGAAAGTGGCCTTCCTTAGAAGAAGTCAAGAATGAGGTTTCCAGACCTCAGTTGCTTTGTGTTTGGGTAGTGTATTTCAGGGGTGAATTAAGAAAAGTGGGGAGACCAGCCTGACCAACATGGTGAAACCCCGTCTCTATTAAAAATACAAAAATTAGCTGGGTATGGTGGCACAAGCCTGTAATCCCAGCTACTTAGGAGGCTGAGGCAGGAGAATAGCTTGAACCCGGGAGGTGGAGGTTGCAGTGAGCCAAGATCGCACCACTGCATTCCAGCCTGGGGCGACAGGAGTGAGACTCCGTCTCAAAAAAAAAAAAAAAAAAGGAAAAAAAAAGAAAGAAAGAAAAGAGAAGTAAGTGGGGAATGTGGAGAAGAGTTTTTCCTGGGAGTGCAACCAAGGCATCTAGGTGAAACGTGTCAATAAAACTGTTTTATTTATTTTATTTTACCATCTTTTGGAATCTGAGCATGTTTATGATTAGTTATATATATTTTAAAAAGCCTTTTGTTTGTTTGCTTGCTTTTCCTGATAACAGACTGTGCCTGACTGCCCTTCGAGATGCTGTAGGCATGATGACAGGGTTACATAAATAATTCATTTCTCTTTTTTGTTGTTCTCATGATAATCAGCACATTTCCTTCTACTGTCCCAAACAAAAAGCTTTTTGAGTCTTCAACAGTATACTTGACCCCTTTAAATCACAAATTTACTTTTCTTTACCGCTTTCCTGCTTTGTACTGCAAATGATGGATAATTCAGATATGAATACACAAAGATGAAAAATTATTGCATTTTAGACTTGAGAAGATCTAGAAAACAACTCTTTTTTCTTGTCTTCTTAATTATTCCATATTGTTTTAAAAAATCACATCTTGCTCTATTATTTCCTAGAAATTTAAATTTTATGCTAAAACTATATCGATATTTACACCCATCACATTTCATAGATTGAAATCATTCAGTTGCAAATAATATAAAATTTTTGTAAAATATTTGCTGTGATCTTATCAAAAGAAAGAGTGGTAAAACCATTATAAAACACTTTCCTAGAAGACATAATTTTTCTCCCATTGATTTGTTTAGCAATTTGGATATACTTCTATACAAGCAATTGAAGCTATGCAATGCAGAGAAAATATTACGCATTCCACCTTAATATATTTTTTTCTGTGTATTTCAAGAAACTGTGCCTGGGAGCATCAAACCTTAAATTATTCTGTAATTGGCAGGCAGCAAATAGCAATTTCAAGTTCTAAGCAGTGCCAAGCCCAAACAGAAGAAGATTTTTATAATGGCTGTGCCTAAAAAAAGTGTAGCTAGAAGGATTATCTACAAATTGAGGTATAAACATAACTTGGCCAACATTGGGGAGAGAAAGGAGGAAAAGGAATTTGTTATTGTCAAAGTATTTCACTTTGTAAAATAGCTGTGTATCCATCCCTACAATCCTTTAAGTGTTCTGGCCTATTACAAATAATTACTTGGAATGGATGCTTAACAAAAATTCCAAGCACATTTAAAACAATGGTAGACTAGAAAAGTAATTACTGATTTTAATTTTCCCCATTATGTATAACAGTTGACTGTAAAAGTACTGGCAAAACACACACTTGTCAATTTCCCTCAGCTTGTAAACATGGGCATATGTCTCTTAACATTATTTTCTTTTCAGTTAGGATTTTAAAAAAATCTTGCCCACAATACAAGCAGATGGTCTTGTTAGAAGCAGAAAATGCTGCCTCCTTTGTGTGCTACCATTTTCATTCCCTTTTAATTGTTTTAAAATAATATTTCTGGCCGGGCGCGGTGGCTCAAGCCTGTAATCCCAGCACTTTGGAAGGCCGAGGCGGGTGGATCACGAGGTCAGGAGATCAAGACCATCCTGGCTAACATCAAGACCATCCTGGAAACCCCGTCTCTACTAAAAATACAAAAAACTAGCCGGGCGTGGTGGCGGGCGCCTGTAGTCCCAGCTACTCGGAGGCTGAGGC